>NC_133382.1:24351455-24524277 GCF_049309525.1 Garra rufa | reverse complement strand
GCCAAAAATACATTGTGTGGGTCAAAATGATCAGTTTTTTCTGTCATGTCAAAAATCATTAGGATAGTAAGTGAAGATTATGTTCAGTGAAGATATTTTGTAAATTTTCTTACGGTGAATATATTTAAAAAAAAAAAAAAAAATATATATATATATATATATATATATATATATATATATATATATATATTAGTAATATGCATTGCTAAGAACTTAATTTGGACAACTTTAAAGGCAATTTTCTCAATATTTAGATTTTTTTTGCACCTTCAGATTCCAGATTTTAAATAGTTGCCAAATATTGTCCTATCCCAACAAACCAGAAGATTTATAAATCTCAATTTTGAAAAACTGACCCTTATGATGGGTTTTGTGGTCTAGGGTCACAAATATTTTAGAGCCTATTGAACTATTAACTATTGAAATGTTTGGTTATTTGCCTTGCCGGGAAACCATCATTTTACAATTCCCTGATATTTCATTAGCATGGGAACCCTTTAAATTGAACTGATGTGGAACTAAACTTATGGGTGAGACTTCTATAGAGAGTTGTCACGCGTGGAAGTTGCTAAATCGTATAGAGAAGGGACTTGGTAAGAAGGAAAGGGTGCAACATTTTGACAAACTAAGATAAACAGGTGGTAATGATACGCATGAGCTGTATTAATTATAATATTGAACTTAATATTTCACCTACCTGACTGGAAATTATAAGTACAAACATGAATGCTGTCAAGATTCTTGACCTGGAAATCCTGGTTCAGTTTGGCCAACCACAAACGCCTTTTGTTCCTCAGACAGTTTTTTTTTGCACTCTTCTCCTTGATTTGTTATAACTTTTGGCAGTCTATACAGTACTCCGAATGTTTTTCCCAGTCTGACCAGTTGGTACAGCCCAAAACATGACAATAATTGATCATTTTCAGCAGCAATAAATAGCTAAATATATGAGTTTCGTTCGATTCAGTGGCATTGTTTACATTTAGTGCCGCCAATATTGATGTGGCATTGTGAAAACACCATAACCGTAAAATAAAAGTGCAGTAAATGTTAAACTGTTTGCATTACAACCCGGTGTGTTAATTAACATAATACATTAAAATAACATGGTAAAACACACCAATTTGCAGTATCAAGCAGCAAAAGGAACTGTTTTGTACAGCTAATATAAAATTTACAAATGGCCACGCCCATTTAACGGAAAAGAAAAGGTCGATACTTAACCCATAAATGTCAGTTTGACCAACCAGTATGACTGACTTCCATGGAACACAACAGAAAAGGAAAAGTTGGGCAGAATTGCACTCTCCGTCCCCATTCTCTTTCTGCCTCTCCCCCCACCCTCACTACAATGAACGGTGACTGGGACATTCTGTCCAGCGGTTCCTTAGAAGAAATTTAGTTATACAGGTTTGGTCAGATTTCTATTTTGTGGGTGAAATGTCCTGCTTTGAAGCTACTAATACATTTAAGTGACTGACACTGAAAAGATCACCGTGTGTTTTTCACTTGTAAATGGTTAGTATTGTAAATACAATGGAGTGTGTTTGGGGTAAGAATAAGGTGTTTGTTTGGATTTGCAATCTGCGTCACGGGATCTCTAGTACTTAACTCTAATATGGCATTGTTTGGAGTAAGCTTAGTTTAAACCTTAATACGTGATGTATTTATGGATTTAAAACGCACTTTAATGAAGTCTATGGGTTATGTGTTTAAGGCTTAAATACGCCAGTATAACAGAAACCCGCCCTTCAGCGCAGCACTAGGCGGATGACACTGTGGGGTAAAAGGCAAGAGAGGAAATGCCATCGCCCCACTACTCAAATTTCTCTACGTGTAGATTGCGGTGAAAGGAGACCTTACTACTTCCTCAGAGCTCTCCATTTGGGATATGTGGTTTTGATACGATATGTGACAGAACATGTTGTTGCATTAGCTTTTGCTCAATCAATTGGATCCTGAAGCTGCTCCCACCCGGAGTGTCTCCTCCTACCGCTTTGACAGTCTCCGCAGCCTCCGCAGCACAGAGACACGGAGCTGGCGTGGATGCCTGAAAATGTGCTGAAAAGGTGCGTTTGTTGTTTATTACATGATGTTTTATCAAGGCTTTAGATTGTGCCGCGTTTGAGTCAGGCTACGTCTTCGACTTGAAGAATAGGGTGAAATGTTGACACTACAGGCTTGTGAGACCCCGGTGATGTGGCTTATTTCAGGTGCTTTGAATAAAAACACTGGTTGTTTGAACAGTTTAACTAAGGGCTTCAAACGTGTCTTAAGTGCTTTAAATGTTTTCGTTGCACTTGTTGAAATAAAGTAACACGTGCGCGTCGTTTTTCCATAGTTTTTTTGTTGTTTATTTAAAGTCGCTTCTTCCTGGACAGAACAGCAGAAATGTCATGATGTCATCATGTTCAGAACACCCTGAAACAGCTGTAGAAGCTTAAGAAATAAACAACCATACAAAACGAACAGAAGAAGCATGTAAACAAACATTCTAGCGGTGGAGATTTTGATTCGTTTAGTTAGTTTTATTAGGTTACATCATCACGCCAGTAGGTGGCAACACATATGTCTTTTTATCTGTGCTGAGTGAGTCATTGAATCCTAAAAGCCTTGTCAATGACCCTGAGATATCATGTGCTGTTGTTTCTTGTTTCAAAGTGAGATTCCACCACCGAAAAAATAAAATAAAAAAGGTAATTGCAACTTTTTACCTCAGAAATCTTTTTTCTTGCAGTTGTGTTTACATCTCGAAACTGTGTGATACAAACTCACAATTGTGAGTTGTAAAGTCAGAATTGTGAGATATTAACTCAGTTCTGAGAAATTAAGTCAGAATTGTGATATAAGTTATAAAGTCAGAATTTCGAGACATAACTCGCAAATCTGACTTTTCTCAGAACTGTGTGAAATAAACTCGCAATTGCATGTTATAAAGCCAGAATTGCGAGATATGAACTTGCAAATCAGACTTTTTTTCGTAGAATTGCATAATATAAACTCGCAATTGTAAATTATAAAGTCAGAACTGCGAGACGTAAACTTGCAAATCAGATTTTTCTTAGAATTGCATGACATAACATCAGAATTGCATTTTATAAAGCCAGAATTGTGAGATATAAACTTGCAAATCAGACTTTTTTCTTAGAATTGCATGATATAAACTCGCAATTGTGAGTTATTAAGTCAGAATTGTGAGATATAAACTACAAATATTACTTTTTTCTTAGAACTGCATGATATAAACTCGGAATTGCATGTTATAATGTCAAAATTGTAAGATATAAACTCGCAAATCAGATATTTTTCCTAGAACTGCATGATATAAACTCGCAACTGCATGTTATAAAGCCAGAACTGCGAGACATAAACTTGCAAATCTGACTTTTTTCTTAGAATTGTTTGATATAAACTCACAATTGAGAATTATAAAGCCAGAATTCCAAGACATAAACTCGCAAATCTGACTTTTTTCTTGGAATTGCGTAATATACGAGTTATAAAGCCAGAGTTGCGAGTCAAACTAGCAATTGTGAAAAATAAAGTCACAATTTTGAGAAATAAAGTCAGAATTGTGAGATATAAACTCAAAATTCTGACTTTTTTCTTGGAATTGCGTGATATAAACTTGCAATTGCATGTTATAAAGCCAGAATTGCGAGATATGAACTTGCAAATCAGACTTTTTTTCTGTAGAATTGCGTGATAAAAACTCGCAATTACATGTTATATAGTCATAAATGTGAGAGATCTCCTCACTGAGATTACTTAAAAATTGTCGTGCCCAGAAAATATCATCGGACATGTATAAGTTTCTTGTGTTGTAATTTTTATTTTATTTATTTACTTATTTTGTTTTGCCTTACATGTAAGATGGATCCCCTTACGGTTTGATGTTGACTGTTATTGTACTTGGTAGGATACTATGCTGTTACCTCTACGAGATTTTGTATCTAAGTTTAATAAAAAAAAAAATAAATAAATAAAAAATAAATGTGAGAGATAAACTCGCAAATCTGATTTTTCTTAGAACTGCTGGATGTAAACTTGCAATTGAGAATTATAAAGCCAGAATTGCGAAACATAAACTCGCAAATCTGACTTTTGGGAGTTATTAAGTCAGAAATGTGAGTTATAAACTCACAATTTTGAGAACATATTAGTCTATTTCCCCCCCTCAAAATTGGAATAACTTGCAATATCTCATTCTGAGATAAAAAAGTAGGAATTGTGAGATAAAAAGTCACAATAACCTTTTTTATTTATTGGCAGAAACTGGCAAGTTTCCATATTTCAGAGACAGGATATGCACTTAAAAGATTCTTAGACACTTTTTAAAAACAGAATCCTTTACGAAAGAAAACCATTATCTGTTCCTATATCCAAATGCGTTGTAGGTTAGATAAATATTAACTTGGTTAGTATTCAGTATTAAAGCTAAGACCAAAAAAAAAAAAAAAAAAGGTGAAAAATCTCTAAGGTGCATGTGAGCAAATACCTCTCAGGTCTACCTGAACTCAAAAGGTAAACAAAGAGGAGTTCGACAAGTTCATACAATTACTTCATTTTGCGGATCCACCCAACATTTTGCATTGTGTTTTCTTTATTTTTGGCTAAATGTTCAATAAGATCAGTTTTATCCTCTTTTTTTGTATAGGGGTATATTGCAAGCACATTTTATTTGGATGATATAGAATGTGTTTCCCTGCTCTTCTGCCGCTGAGAGCCCAAAGCTCCCCGGATCAAGTGAAAAAACCCAGGTGGTAGTGACTCGGTTACCATCGGAACGGAAAATATGGCACCTCAGCAACCTTCCAGCATGGAGGAGCAGTCAGGGCAGCTATGTGAGCCTGAATCTGAGGAGGGAGAAAAACAAGGACCAGGACCCCCTTCTGATCAAGCTCATCCAGATACCTACGATGCTCCAGATGGAGGCTGGGGATGGGTGGTCCTGGTGGCTACCATCCTTGTCTTAGCTCTGACGCTGGCCTTCCCCGCCTGCATTGGCATCTTCTACGTAGAACTTCAGGAAGAATTTCAAGCCAGTAACAGTGAGACGTCTTGGGTGCCGTCGATAATGACGTCAGTTCTGCACGCCGGAGGTGAGGATGTTAAAACAGGTTACCCAAACATACCGCTTATCTTCCATTGGTGGGACAAACAAGAAATCCCACCTCCAGGGTTTCCCAAACAAGGGTTTGTGAGCTAGTCATTTATTAAATGCCATATTAAAATAAACAAATGAAGCTATGCTGCTTCTCAGTAACTCTTTCTGTTCTGTGAGTTTAATGCTCATTCATGCGTGATAAGTTTATGTTATTTACATGAACATTTGCATAATTTCCGCTGTTTTGTAAAAAGAACGTCACAGCATTTCACCAATAGTTTGCCAGAATAAAAATGGGATGTGTTAATATGTTAAAAGCTTGAGGGTTTGAACAATTGAAAGTGAATAATTCAAGACATGAATATTTGTATTATAACTTGTATTATAAGTTGTGCAGCATTATATTTCTAAATGATTTTAAAATAAAAACAATCAAAATAAAACACTAAAAACTGATTAGATATTTTATATACACTACCAGTCAAAAGTTTTTGAACAGTAAAATGTTTTTTAAATAAGTCTCTTCTGCTCACCAAGCCTGCATTTAGTTAATCCAAAGTAAGGTAAAAACTGTAAAATTTTGAAATATATTTACTATTTAAACTAAGTGTTATCTATTTATATATATTTTAAAATGTAATTTATTCTCATGATTTCAAAGCTGAATTTTTAGCATCATTAACTCCAGTCACATGATCCTTCAGAAATGATTGGCTGCTCAAAAACATTTATTAATATTCTTGTGTTGAAAACAGCTGAGTAGAATCTTTGATGAATAGAAAGTTCGGAAGAACAGCATTTATCTGAAATAGAAATCTTTTGTAACATTATAAATGTCTTCATCATCACTTTTGATCAATTTAAAGCATCCTTGCTACAAAAACTATTCATTTCTATAATTTCTTTCTGACTCCAAGCTTTTGAATGGTATAGTGTATAATATTACAAAAGCGTTTTTTCTGATAAATGCTGATCTTTAGATCTTTCTATTTATCATAGAATCCTGAAATAAATGTTCTCAACTATTTTAAATACTGATGATAATAATAATAGTTGTTTCTTAAACAGCAAATCAGCATATTAGAATGATTTTTGAAGGGTCATGCAACACTGAAGACTGGAGTAATGATGCTAAAAATAAGCTTTGAAATCACAGGAAGAAATTGCATTTTAAAATATATTCAAATAGAAAGCAGTTATTTTAAATAGTAAAAATATTTACTATTATATACTTTGGATCAAATAAACGCAGGCTTGGTGAGCAGAAGATACTTTTTAAAAAAACATTACAAATCTACTGTTCAAAAACTTTTGACTGGTAGTGTATTTACTCATATGTAAGTAAACATACATAGGTAAACATCAGAAAACCGTGAGCATGCAAATATGTTATTAAATTATTTAAATATTTACTTGAAAATTAACTTAAAGAAAAAGGCACTTTAAGTATTTCTAAGAAGTTCAGTTACCAAAGCAAAATTGGAAAATCCTGTGCCAATGTTGCTGAGTCAAGCTGGTCAAAAATACTGAGCAGTATTTCATAGCACCACTGAGTCACAGTGTTTACACTTTTGGGGAAATCAACCGATGAATGGCTTATTTATACTGTACTTGTGTCTGCATATTAAACTGGGTCAGCCTTAATTTACATTTAACTTGCAAAAATACTTCCAATCCAGAGACTTGTGTTACTTTTGCAGCAGTTATAGTAAATAACACTAATTTACAGTGCCGTTCAAAAGTTTGCGATCAGTGAGATTTTTAAAGAAGTCTTTTCTGATCATCAAGGCTGTTTATTTGGTTAAAAACACAGAAATATTATTGCAATTTAAAATAGTAGTTTTCTACTTTAATATGCTTTAAAATATAATTTAATCCTGTGATGCAAAGCTGAATTTAAGCATCATTACTCCAGTCTTCATTGTCACACGAGTCTGCTGATTTATTATCAATGTTGGAAACAGTTTTGCTGCTTAATATTTTTTTTGGAACCTGTGACTTTTTAGCATTCTTTGATGAATAAAACTTTCAAAAGAACAGCATTCATTTAAAATAGAAATCTTTTGAAACAATACACACCAATGTTCAAAGTTTGGGGTCAGTACATTTTTATTTCTTAATTTCTTTGAAAGAAATTAACACTTTTATTCAGCAAGGATGTGTTAAATTGATAAAAAGTGATAGCAAAGACTTATATTGTTAGTAAAGATTTCTATTTTAAATAAATTCTGTTCTTTTTAACTTTTTATTCATCAAATAAAAGTATTAATTTCTTTCAAAGAAAACTGGAAAGAAAAAATGTACTGACCCCAAACTTTGAACGGTGGTGTATATTGTTTCAAAGGATTTCTATTTTAAATAAATGCTGTTCTTTTGAAAGTTTTATTCATCAAAGAATGCTAAAAAGTCACAAGTTCCATAAAAATATTAAGCAGCACAACTGTTTCCAACATTAATAATCAATCAGCATATTAGAATGATTTTTGAAGAATCATGTGACACTGAAGACTGGAATAATGGCTGTTGAAAATTAAGCTTTGCATCACATTAATAAATTCTATTTTAAAGTATAATAAAACAGAAAACTGTTATTTTGAATTGAACTGAATATTTTATAATATTAAATTCATTTCTGTAATTTATAAATGGAACTGATTAAATAAATGGAACTTTGATGAGCATAAGAGACTTCTTTAAAAAACATTAAAAATCCTACTGATCCTGCTTTTTTATTTTTTTTTAAACATACAGTAAATCAAAGTAGCTTTATGCACAATTTTGTTTACTCAAACAGGTAAATGCACTGAATAAATAAGTGTGCAATTCATTCCCACTGTGAGAAGGAAGTTGTGGTCATTATTGGGCATCCGATTTAGGTTGATAACATCTATATTGCACAAAGCCAGCAGAGATGGTAGTTAAACATCAGCGTTTGACTTACATGTTTTTTACTGATAGTCACAGTAGCAGTCATAGTAATGACAAAAAAAGAGGAACACCTTGGCCCTCCTGCATTTATTACGCACACGTTATTGCACCCTTTAAACCGCCATACATCAATTACTTGTGAGAGTTATGTGTTGACATTTTGCTTAATGTATTTGAACAAGGCATTCATTGCACTAGGGTGTTGTCTTTAGTAGCTGGTTGTTGAAAATAAGCTGTTGAAATATGCCATGTCATGCTGTCAATTTAGAGTAATCCATCTCAAATGAAAGTTTCTCTCTCTTTTTTTACCGTACATGTTTTTTCTTGCAGGTCCTCTTTGTAGTGTGCTGGTGGAACACTTTGGTTGTCGGGCGACAGTGATGTTTGGGGGAGTGCTGAGTGGTTTTGGGATGGCAGTCAGCTCTTTCTCACATTCCATCGTTGACTTATATATCACCACGGGGATCATCACAGGTCAGTAAGTCACCAGAGGAAGTGATTATGATATCCTGATGATCTGTAGATAAAAGAGCAACAGCAGTGATTACATAAACGTCTTTGTGATTATGTAAAGAGTTAGTACTAAGCACTTTACCAGCTGACCTGACATGAATGAGAATATGAACACAAATATGAAGTGGAGTTCTTGAACAATATCACACAAGAATGCTGTTGTGCTTTTTATCAGCATGGCTGGTATTTAACATTTAGTACAGTACAGTACACAAGTTTTGTAAAAAAAAAAAAAAAAAAAGGTAATATGACCACCCACAAAAAAGTTTCAGATGTTAAAAATGTATGTACTGTAGCAACAAGAAGAATTATATAAACAGTAAAAAAGTATATATATATATATATATATATATATATATATATATTTATTATTATTATTAATATTGTTAAAAATAATAATAATGATAACGTCAATTTATAGAAATTATTTAAAAAATAAATAAATGTATTATATAGCTCCAATAGTCAGCATACAAGTAAATAATACATGAGTATTTATTATATCATTAATTGATTATATATATAAATATAATAATTATCCGTTAAAATAATTTAATATTTAATAATTAATGTGTAATATAATATTTGTATTATTTACATTACAGATTGAAATAATTGATGATTAATTATTAAATGATATACTACTAATATTAATATTAATGAAGTTACATTTCTAAATAAATACATGTGCACAATAAAATCAGTTATTTATTACTAATTCTTTATTTGCTTATATATATATATATATAATTACTATTGTTAATGTTTAAATTATTTAAGCAATAAATAAATGAATTATATAGCTCTGATAATGAACATTCAAGTTGATACATGAACATTTATTATATTATTAATTGATTATTAAATATAAATATAATATTATAATAATAATTAGTAGTTTAAACAATTCAATGTTTAATAATGTCTTTTAAATAATATAATAAATGTATTACCAATTTGATGTATTTATTAATTGATGATTAATTATTAAATTATATACTACTAACAATAAATGAATTATTATTTTTAATATTATTATTTGATTAATTGATTATTAATGATTTAAACTCTATTGAAAGCTTTAATATTTACAGTTACAGCTAATTATTAATTGACATAAAACTAATATAATAAATAAATAATAATAAATGCTTTTGATATTAATTGACTGATTGATTATGAGTTCTATTTCAAACATATAACAACAACTACAACAATAAGAATAGGTTTTTTTTTTTATTATGGATACAGTTACAGCTTAGATGTATTTGTAGTTGTTTGTAATCCATCAATCAGTTCTATACAATTCATAACTCTCTGTTTGCTTCACAGGTCTGGGTTTCTGTTTCAGCTTCCAGCCTGCGGTCACTATTCTTGGCCATTACTTTGTGCGCCGTCGCCCTTTCGCCAATGCGATATCCTCCACCGGTACCGCTCTGGGTCTGTCTACATTGCCCTTTTTAGGTGACTATCTGCAGAGTACACTGGGCTGGAGAGGGAGCTTTTTGGTCCTCGGCGCTGTGCTGCTCAACTGCTGTGTTTGCGGAGCCGTCATGAGACCAGTCAGGCCTCGCGAGCCCAAAAAGACAAAGCTGATAAGCAACGGTCCTAAACCCATAGGCAAAAAGGGTTGTGTGCTGAGGATCTTTCAGAATTTACCATCAGCCCTCAGAAAACACATGGGCTTTGACCTCTTCTGTAGTAATTTGCGTTTTCGGGTGTTTTCACTGGGCATCACTTGGATGATGCTGGGGTTCGTGGTGCCGCTTATTTACCTCGTCCCATACGCAACAGCTCACAAAATGGATCCAAGCCGAGCAGCCCTGCTGCTTTCCATCTTGGGCTTTGTCAATGTCTTTGTGCGGCCTCCTGTTGGATTGCTCTTCAGCATGTCCTGGTTTAAAGGTCGACACATCTACGTTTTCTCAGTCGCACTTCTGATAAATGGACTCAGTAATAGCATCTGCTGTATTTCTGCCAGTTTCCCAGTGCTGTTAATGTATGTGGTGATGTACGGGCTGTCCATGAGCGTGGTAGGCTCATTAATGTTCACCGTTCTGATGGACACGGTGGAGATGAGTCGATTCCCGTCAGCGCTTGGTCTGTTGTCTATCATGGAAAGCGTTACGCTGCTAATAGGACCTCCTCTTGCAGGTAATATAAAAACCTTGTGGTTTGAATTGTTATGTCACTGCCTAAATGTGCATGTCTCACAGAGCACAGCCCAAAATGATTTATAGTTTTAAATGTGGTCGTGCTGGTATTTCAACATTTGTACCTGCCTTAGACTTGAGACAACAAGTATAGTTTCTATAGACAGCAGGGGTGTTTCTAGCTTTTTATTGTTACTGGGCCAAGCATTCTCATTATCTAATACTCTTTTTTGTGACACTGTTATACAGTCAAACCAAAATGTATTCAGACACCTTCAACATTAATTACTATAGTTTAGAGAATGGTAATAAAATAAGAAAGAACTCAGGGTTAAACTGTGTCAGATAACTTTGATAGAAAGGTATGTAATGGATTACAATCAACCAAAAGACAGCTGTTAGTTTGACAATATTCACACAACTATCAATACTTTGTTGATAAATTACCAAGCAATGCTTAATTTTGTTCAGTCTTTGGTTTAAAAAGTTTGCATTAGCAATTAAAGAAAAAAACACTAAAGCAAAGCATGGTCAGATCAAAGTGTCTGAATAATTTTTGGTCCCAAATTTGTATTAGTTTCACTGGTAGCCCACTGTATGAAGATTTTTTAGGTATAATATATCACAGTTTACTTTATTTTGCTATTCTCACTTACATAAATAAACTATAGTGTCCTGCACCCACTAGTGATTAAAAAATGATATCTGGTGTCTGAATAACTTTTGGCTTGACTGTAGATATAAAAGGCCATTGCCTGCAGTAGAGAGTCATTCTCAACCTGTACAGGCAATAAAGAGCTGCTTCATTCTTGGGAAACGTTTGCAATTTGTATGGATTGTAGGTACTGTTAAAGGTTGTATCAGCGATTTCTAGCCTGAAACATAAAGTGTCAAATTCAGCTGAGCTTTGTTCACGATCCGCTCGCTGCCTGCCCCATAAATTGTCTGTGAAAAAATCGCGTCTCTCTGGTCAGCCTAGGGTCCGAGATATGCCAAAAAAACAATCGGCACTATAAACAAACAGTGTTCCAACCAATCAGCGTCATGGGTTTGGTGTTGTGGACTTTCGCTCCGCCTCCCTCACATCCCTGCACCAGTAGGAAAGTCCACAACACCAAACCCCTGACGCTGATTGGTTGGAACACTGTTTGATTATCTGTGAAATAGTTGATAGCGCCGATTGTTTTTTTGGCATATCTCGGACCCTAGGCTGACCAGAGAGACGCGGTTTTTTCACAGGCAATTTATGGGGCAGGCAGCGAGCGGATCGTGAAGAAAGGTCAGCTGAAATTGACACTTTATGTTTTAGGCTAGAAATCGCTGATACAACCTTTAATATCTGACTCATTAAGCACACCTCCCAAACAGTAGATTTTGTAAAGGTGACTCACATGAAATACTTTTGGATAAACGACATGTTCTCATGATATAGTGAATTTAAAACTAATTTAAACAACGTTTGCATGCAGATTTACAACCTAATATTTATTAAAAAACATAGATCTTATGCTCATCAAGCTGCATTTACTTGATCAAAAATACAGAAAAAAATAGTATTATTGTGAAATATTATTGTATATTAAAATAATGGTCTTTTATTTTAATATATTTTAGAATATAATTTATTCTTGTGATGCAAAGCTGAATTTTCAGCATCATTACTCCAGTCTTCAGTGTCACATGATCCTTCAGAAATCATTCTAATATGCTGATTTATTAGTTTTTATTATTAATTAATTGATTTTTTTTTTTATTGTTTTGGAACCTGTGATTCTTTTTTCAAGATGTTTTGTTGAATAAAACGTTAAAACGAACAGCATTTATTTAAAATAGAAATATTTTTTAACAATAAAAGTCATTGCTATCACTTTTTATCAATTTAACACATTCTTGGTGAATAAAAATATTAATCTCTCTGAAACAAAGAAAGAATAAAAATGTACTGAACACAAACTTTTAAATAGTAGTTTATATTGTTACAAAAGATTTCTATTTTAAAAAAGTGCTTTTATTTTTTAACTTTTTTATTTATTAAAAAAATTCTGAAAAAATATCACAGGTTCCAACAAAATACTAAGCAGCAAAATAGTTTTTTAATATTGATATTAAATCAGCATATTAGAATGATTTCTGAAGGATACTGAAGACTAGAGTAATGATGCTGAAAATTCAGCTTTGCATCACATAAATAAATTACATTTGAAAATATATTCACATAGAAAACAGTTTTTTACATTAAAATAATATTTTACAATATTACTGTATTTTTCAGAATTTTTGATTCAATAAATGCAGCCTTGATGAGCACTAGAAACTTCTTTAAAAAACATAAAAAATCTTACTGATCCCAAACTTATTAAGATATTAGTATATAAGTCTAAAAAAAACAGTAAAAACAGTAATATTGTGAAATATTATTACAATCCAAAATATTTTTTTATTTTTGAACATTTTTGACCCTTATCTACAATAGGTTGAGCATCTGCCTTTTATTTTCATTTATTTGTAATATTTAAAGTAAAGCAAGCAAACATGTCATTAAAATGGTAAACATTTAGTGAACAAATAGTGACCAGTTACGGGACCAACAAAATACAGTTTCCATAGAAATCATATCAATTGTTGATGTAAATTAAATCAAAACAAAACAAAGCACCTAAAACTGCAACTGGTCTTATCCCTGGTTGACATCTGGCTCAGATCAGCAGGAAATGAAGGTTCTTTCCTGTCACGTCTCAACTGTCCTGTCACAGTAATGTCCCAAAAAATAATTCGAAGACATTCCCAAACATTCTTGTTACATAAAGAAATAATCACTATGACAAGTCTTATGTAGCAATAGCCAAAAAAATAATTGTATGGGTCAAAATTACAGATCTTTCTTTTATGCCAAAAATCATTAGGATATTAAGTAAAGATCATGTTCTGTGATGATATTTAGTACATTTCTTTCCGTAAATAAATCAAAACTTAATTTTTGATTGGTAATATGCATTGCTAAGAACTTCATTTGAACAAATTTAAAGGCATTTTCTCAGTATTTAGATTTTTTTTGAACCCTCAGATAGTTGTCCTAACAAACCATATGTCACTGAAAAGCTTATTTATTTAGCTTTCAGATGATGTATAAATCTCAGTTTTAAAAAAGTGACCCTTATGACTGGTTTTGTGGTCCAGAGTCAAATATTTTTGTATATTTAATATATTGTGTAGCAGTCAGTGAGGTGGATTTGTGCATGTGTTTTAGTAAAAAGTATGGAATGTCTGGTCCATTGCAACACTAATCTGGATTTACGTGTTCTCAATCTGGTCAAACTGACCGTTCTCTTTCTCACACTGAAAAAAAATTTAAAGCGGTGCCTTGCACCTCAAGGTGTTTCTAAGTACACATGTTTTTGGCTTAGCATTCAACTGTTTCCTAGAACTCCCATACACAGTCATGCATGCCTCGGATTTTGATGGTTATGTTCAAATTAATGATGACACAGCAGATTAAAATGCTGAATAAAATGCTAATTGTAATATCTCTGCACCTGTGTTACAGGAATCCTTGTGGACCGTACGGACCAGTACACGTATGTGTTTGTGGCCTGCAGCATCACAGTGGCCTTATCAGCTCTCTTCCTCATAGTTTCCTTTTACTGTCTGGACTCGCGTGATGCAGCCCAGAAGAACGGTTCACCAGCGCCTGGGTCTCCAGCTAAGCCTGCAGTCAGTTTGCCCATGGACTGCCAGTATAGCAGTGTGCCTACAGAAGGGGACAAAACCAATAACCCATTACCAGAGGCAGAAAAACACACAGATGTATGATCTGGATCAGAGTTATTTATGGCTTTGTATTCGTGATCTGTATTTTGTTATCTCAGCATCAGTCCTTTTATTATATGTGACCCTGGACCACAAAACCAGTCATAAGTGTCAATTTTTCGAAATTGAGATTTATACTTCATCTGAAGGCCAAATAAATAAGCTTTCCACTGATGTATGGTTTGTTAGTATAGGACAATATTTGTTTGAGATACAACTATTTGAAAATCTAGAATCTGAGGGTGCAAAAAAATCTAAATACTGAGAAAATCGCCTTTAAAGTTTTCCAAATGAAGTTCTTAGCAATGCATATTACTAATCAAAAAATATGTTTTGATATATTCAGGGTAGGAAATCTACAAAATATCTTCATGGAATATGGTCTTTACTTAATATCGTAATGATTTTTGGCATAAAAGAAAAATCGATAATTTCGACCCATACTTTGTATTTTTGGATATTGCTACAAATATACCCATGCTACTTAAGACTGGTTTTGTGGTCCAGGGTCACATCTGACACTGGCTTTTGTAAACATCCTGGTCTCGCATCACTGGTTTGCCTTATACAGTATGTCAGCGACATCCGTTAATGCAGTCCTTCAAATTCAAGTAAATGTTATAAATGCTTCTTCATTACTGATCGAAATGACCGAATGTTGAAGTTGTTTACCCAGGAAATTAAGCTATTTCAAGTCAGGAAATGTTGAACATTATGACTGATTTGTTTCATCTCATGCTTGTTACATTCAGTTTCCTGTTTTTTTGCCCGTTACACTACTGTTCGACAGTTTGAGAGTGGTAAGATTTTTGAAAGAAGTCTTTTATGCTCACCAAGCTTTTCTATGTTTAAAAATATAGTAAAACAGTAATATTGTGAAATATTATTACAAGTTTAAATAACTTTTTTCTATTTTCATACACTACCAGTCAAAATTTTTTGAACAGTAAGATTTTTAATGTTTTTTAAAGGTCTCTTTTGCTCACCAAGCCTGCATTTTTTTATCCAAAATACTGCAAAAGCAGTAATATTGTGAAATATTTTTTTTTTTTTAAATAACTGCTTTTTGTTTGAATATATTTTAAAATGTAATTTATTCTTGTGATCAAAGCTAAAATTTCAGCATCATTACTCCAGTCTTCAGTGTCACATGATCCTTCAGAAATCATTCTAATATGTTGATTTGCTGTTCAAGAAACAATTTTTATTATTCAAAACAGTTGAATATTTTTTTCAGGATTCTTTGATGAATTGAAAGATTCAAAGATCAGCATTTATCTGAAATAAAAAGCTTTTGCAACATTATACACTGTACCATTCATTAATTTCTATAATTTCTTTGGGAAATAAATTATAGAAATGAATACTTTAATTTAGCAAAAGTGATGATAAAGACATTTATAATGTTACAACAGATTTCTATTTCAGATAAATGCTGTTCTCCTGCACTTTCTATTGATCAAAGAAACCTGTAAAAAATCTACTCAGCTGTTTTCAACATAATAAAAATAAAAAATGTTTTTGAGCAGCAAATCAGAATATTAGAATGGTTTCCGAAGGATCATGTGACTGGAGTAATGATGCTAAAAATTCAACTTTGAAATCACAGGAATAAATTACACTTGAAAAGACATTACAATAGAAAACAAGTATTTTAAATAGTAAAAACATTTCATTTTTTTCTGTTTTTGCTGTATTTTGGATAAATTAAATTCAGGTTTGATGAGCAGAAGAGACTTCTTTAAAAAAAAAACATTAAAAACCTTACTGTTCAAAAACTTTTGACTGGTATTATGTAAATTATTCCTGTGATGGTAAAGCTGAATTTTTAGCAGTGTCACATGATCCTTCAAAAATCATCTGGTGCTCAAGAAACATTTCTTATTATTATAATTTTTTATTATTATAAAAAATATTTTGCTTAATATTTTAATACATTTTTGTAATTTAGGTTCAAAAGAACAGCAATAATTTGAAAGACACTTTGAATCTTTTGTAATTTTGACACTTCATCAACACTTTTTAATGCATCCTTGCTAAAAGTATTAATTTCCTTAAAAATCTTACTGAACTCAAACATTTGAACAGTAGTGTATATCACACTGTGTTGTTTTATACACTAAATGTTAACGGTCAGGTCTTTCAGGACATGGTCTTATGACACAAATTGTCATAAGACCATGCACTGAAAGACCTGACCGTTAACATTCAGTCCTCTACACGTTCAGTTCTCAAAGGGAAAGGTACTGTATAATAAATCAGTACAACTTTTTTGCTATTATTGCAAATAGGTTTTCTCACAGTCATTCTTTAACCAAAATACAACTCAGACTTCATGTTTTTTAGTTTTCAGCGAATTCTTAAGTATGAGAATACTTAAATATGTGCCTTTTGTTTGTTTGAGTTTCATGAATTAGTACTGAATAAGAAATTGTTTGAACTGAGGGTGCAAAGGGCCTGTTTTTATTGCGTGTTATGAATTATTTTTTACTGCTGAACAGAACAAGTGTCACATTTCACGTTGTGCCGATTTACATCATATGGAAACTCCTCATGTAAACTGTCGTTGGTCGTCGTAGCTGCTCTGTTGTTTTGTTACTTTGCCAAAGCACATGACCAGCTTCTATAAGTGGAAAGGGCAATGAGCCTCCTGAGAGGATCATTTATATCACAATGTATAATACAAAGTATTTACTACAATAGAAAAATTTATTTCTGTACTCAGTTTAATAATAAAGATGTAAGCAGATAAATACTCAGTTTTATTATTATGGTTTGGCTTATCTTGGCTATCTGGACAAACCTTCATTTTCTGGTTAATGTTTGCAGAAATGTCAATTTTTGGGTTATTCTATAAATTTGTAAAAAAAAAAAAAGTATTTTAACTGTTAATAAATTGCATTTATATATATATATATATATATATATATATACATACAGTCAAGCCCAAAATTATTCATACCCCTGGTAAATTCTAACTTAAAGTTACTTTTATTTAACCAGCAAATTTTTTTTTGGATTAGAAATGACACAGACGTCTCCCAGAAGAAAATAAGATGATGTACAAGAGGCATCATTGTGGAAAAAATTATAACTCATCTTTTATTTACATTTAAACAAAAAGTGGCATGTCTAAAATTATTCATACCCTTCTCAGTAATCAATAGAAAAGCCTTTATTGGCCAATACAGCAATCAAACGCTTCCTATAATTGCTGACCAGCTTTTTGCATGTCTCCACTGGTATTTTTGCCCATTCATCTTTAGCGATGAGCTCCAACTCTTTCAGGTTGGAGGGTCTCCTTGCCATCACCCTGATCTTTAGCTCCCTCCACAGATTCTCAATTGGATTTAAGTCAGGACTCTGGCTGGGCCACTGCAAAACGTTAATGTTTTTGTCTGCTAACCATTTCTTCACCACTTTTGCTGTGTGTTTTGGGTCGTTGTCGTGCTGAAATGTCCACTAGTGCCCAAGGCCAAGTTTCCCTGCAGACTGCCTGATGTTGTTGTTGAGAATTTTGATGTACTGCTCCTTTTTCATGGTGCCATTTACTGTGATTAGGTTCCCTGGTCCACCGGCTGAAAAACACCCCCAAAACATTAGGTTCTCACCACTATGTTTGACAGTGGGGATGGTGTTCTTAGGGTTGAAGGCTTCTCCTTTTTTACACCAAATGAAGGCTACATCATTGTGGCCAAACAATTAAATTTTTGTTTCAAATGACCATAAAACAGAAGACCAGAAGTCTTCTTCTTTGTCCAGATGAGCATTTGCAAAGGCCAAGCGGGCTTTTGTGTGCCTTATCTGGAGAAGTGGTGTCCTCCTTGGTCTGCGTCCGTGGAACCCAATGGTGTGCAGTGTCTGTTGGACTATCTGCCTTGAGATGTTGCCACCAGCAGAGCCCAGATTCATCAGGATGGCCTTGGTGGTGATCCTTGGATTCTTTTTTACCTCTCTCACTATCCTCCTGGCCAGCACAGGTGTCACTTTTGGCTTCTGACCACATCCTTATTTTTTAATAACACGTTGCACTGTAGCCACTGGAACTTCAAAACATTTAGATATGGTCTTATAGCCATGACTGTCCACAAACCAACTGCAGAGAGCTTCTGTTTTTCACCTGTTGAGTTGATTAAAACAGCTGTTCCCAGTGAATCAGGGTAATTAGGATGCTTTAGAACAGCTTGGACTATTTGGAAAGGTAAAGAACTTTGGATTTTCCCATAGACTGTGACAGTTTGCAAAGGGTATGAATAATTTTGGACATGCCACTTTTTGTTCAAATGTAAATAAAAGCTAAGAAATATTTTTTTCCACAGTGATGCCTCTTGTACATCTTTTGGGAGAAGCCTGTGTCATTTTCGGTCAAAAAAAAAAAAAAACTTGCTGGTTGAATAAAAGTAACTTTAAGTCAGAATTTGCCAGGGGTATGAATAATATTGGGCTTGACTGTATATAGCTTATATATATAAAATTGGTCCAAACTGCTAAACAAAACAAAAAAAACTACTACCGTAAAAGTCAAGACAGAAACGTTAGGTGAGGTTGAAATATTGTTAAATCTGTAATTGTCATTGATTTACCTCTAAAACCTTTTAATAAAATAGCAAATATTTATAAGGAAGATCTAAGCAAAATATTAATAGGTCAACATAACCCTTTTTATTAAATTATATATTACTGTGTTTCAGTAGTGACAAATTTGGGAGAGGACAAATATTCCAAAACTTTCTTAAATAAATAAGAGAATTAACTGCACAATTACTAGAAATATGTAGCTTGCATAGTATACATACAAAATTTGTGGAAAAATATATTTTTTTCAAGACGTTTCCAACTTCAATTCTGTAGAATGCCCCATATATGTGTTTGGAAAATGATATTAACTGTCGGTTTCCGCTTGTAGTTGTTAAAGTCCTTGTTTACATACTTGTTCGCAAATTAAACAAACAGCTGCACATTTATGAAATCACCCATATGATTGATATTTGCTAAACGGCGCTCTCTTCTGGCCACTTGAACAACATGCGTCGACGACCTACGTAACGTACAACGTCATGACCCCTCATACGCACTACATACAGTAGGAATACGAATTAAAAACGTGTTTTATGCACACTACGTCGTTTTAAGCATACTATGCGGTGATTAAATACATTTCTAAATCGACTCTTTTTATTTGTGTGCGTAATGAAAGTGAAAAACAGTTTTGACACCGCCCACAGGGGTGAAACTGAAACCAAAAGTGATTGTGGGACAAAATGCAACGAGAGCAACAACTAATGGTAAGAAGACTAATATTGTTTATCTGTTTATATTGGTATCTCCTATATATAAATTGACTTGAGAAGATTCATGTCGCTAAAAACATCCTAAACCAGCCGGTTTGCTAGTCTTAGCTTTAGATGGGTTTACAGTTGGTCACAGCTTTCCCATGAGCTAAAACAAGCCACTAGTGTGACCAGGCTTTGAAACCATTCTAGACTGTTTTATGCTGGTTTATCCTTATTTTTTCAGGTTTAAGATGACTTCAAAAACTCACCCCATCTGTAGCAGAACTGTAGCAGTGCATTTCTGCCTGCTGTGCTGTGATCTTGTCATCTGGGCTTGTGTGTGGGCTGTACTCCTGTGGCTGGATGGAGAGGGAAGTCTGGATCTATGGTGTCTGTGGGCTCTGAGGGCCATCAGCTGTGCTGTGCTTTATTCACTGAGCACAATTTTAGCTGAGAGCAGTATTCAGCCTCTCCTGAAGCGCTGGGTTGCCCTGCTGAGTTTCCTACCTCCAGTGTTTGACAGTATGCAGACAATGCTGCAGGGGACCGTGAGAGGCTTCAGTCCTGTTCCTGATCCTGGTATGGTGATCTTGAGCTCTGTTACATCAACTCTCATATATGTGGTGTGGGAGACGGCCTTCCCACATGGTGGATCATCTAAGGGTGGCAGAAACCAGAAGAAAGATGAAGAGGCCAAAGCACTCCTAATGAGGGTCATTCGATACTCCAGGCCTGACTATCTTCATCTAGGGGCGGCCTTCCTCTTCCTTAGCCTGGCAGCACTCTGTGAGTGATTAAGGATTAAGGAAAATATAATATTGATTTTAAATCTACGTAGAACAGGGGTGTCCAAATTTGCTCCAAAACACCTGCCTGGAAACTTCTAGTATGCCTAGACCATGATTAGCTTGTTCAAGCGGTTTAATTGGGTTTGGAGCTGAACTCAACAAGACAATGGCCCTCCAGAACCAAGTTTGGACACCCCTGACATAGAAGAAAGTAGAAACTAGATTCAGAGTTAGACGAAATAAAGTTTTCATGATACAATCTATCATGTATCTTTTTTTTTTTTTTTTTTTTTTACAGTTGAGACATTCATCCCATACTGCATTGGCAAAGTTATTGACATGCTGAGTGGAAAGTACCAGAACAGTAATTTCTCCTGGGCTATTGGACTCATGGCACTGTGCTCACTTGGAAGGTGAGTGAACACCACTGCCAAGCAAATATGTTAAAAACGAATGCCTTCCTGTATTTAATTGTTTATTTCTTGTGGCTTCAAGTTCTATGTTCAGTGGTCTGCGTGGCGGGATGTTCATGTGTAGCCTCAGCAGACTCAACAAAAGAATACGACACATGCTGTTCCAGAACCTCATGAAGCAGGACATAACCTTCTTTGAAGAAAACAAACCAGGTGCTTGTCCCTTCTCTTCAGTTGAAGTGAACACAGTGTCAAGTAACCTTACTACTGTAAGGTTAACCCTACCTGTTTTAAATGTTTCAAACGATTAACAGTTGAAGTCATTTGTTACAAATTTAGAAACATAATTAAAAAGTTATTAAATGTAATCAGTTACAGTTGAGTTCATAAGTTTACATACACCTTGCAGAATCTGCAAAAAGTTAATTATTTTACCAAAATAAGAAGGATCATTCAAAATGCATGTTATTTTTTATTTAGTTCTGATCTGAATAAAATATTTCACATAAAATACATTTACATAGTCCACAAGAGAAAATAATAGTTGAATTTATAAAAATGACCACATTCAAAAGTTTACATACGCTTCATTCTTACTGTCTGCCCGCTGTTCTTCAGTAAAGTTCTTCAGCATTCGACTAATTCTTTGGTTTTTCAGCATTTTGTGTATTTGAACCCTTTCCAACAATGACTGAATGATTTTGAGATCCATCTTTTCACACTGAGGACAACTGAGGGACTCATATGCAACTATTACAGAAAGTTTAAACGCTCACTGATGCTCCAGAAGGAAAAACAATGCATTAAGAAAAAAAAACGATATTAAGGTAAAAGTAAGAAAAATTTACACATTTTCATTCTTTTCAAAAGTTTACACCCCTGGCTCTTAATGCATTATTTTTCCTTCATGAGTAAGCAATTTAACTACCTGTAATAGGTCCCTTAGTTGTCCTCAGTGTTAAAAAGATGGATCTCAAAATCATAGTCATTGTCAGAAAGGGTTAAAATGATGAAAAAACTAAACATTTGTGGTACCTGAAGGATTTTTCTGAAGAACAGTGGGCAGTTCAACTGTTCAGGACAAACAAGGGACTCACTAAACAAAAAACAAAGGGAAAAAAAACAAACAGCTGTGGATCATTCAGGTAACAACAGTTTTAAAACACTTCAACAGGGTAATTTTTTTATAAATTCCAAACTATTATTTTCTCTTGTGGACTATATGTAAACATCTTTTATGTGAAATATCTTATTCAGGTCAGTACTAAAAAAAAAATATAACATGCATTTTGTATGATCCCTCTTAGTTTGGTAAAATAATTAACATTTTGCAGATTCTGCAAGGAGTATGTAAACTTTTGACCCTGTAATCTGTAACATTTCCAAAGTAACCTTTCCAACACTGCACAAGTCACTAAGCTTTGTACCATTTCAAAAAAAAAAATTCAAAACATTAAATTCTTCTTAAATGACTTAAGGTCCCCAGGTTCAAAACACGTCTCGCGAGACTGCATTCCGCCGCATATTTGAGTACGATTTTCAAAGAAGACAAAGCTACTAAATAGTGCATATGTGAAAATATATTATTTAAAATAATTTTTCCTCTCTTACAGGTAGTCTCACGTCACGTTTGATCTCCGACACAGATAAAATGGGACGTTCTGTGGCCATGAATGTTAACGTTTTACTGCGAAGTTTGGTGAAAACATGCGGCATGCTGTTCTTTATGCTGCGCCTATCCTGGCAGTTAACCCTCCTGACCTGCATCGAAATGCCACTTCTTGCTTTCATTCAGAATTCATACAACAACATCTCCCAGGTAAGTGAACCTCCTTTTGTTTCCTTATTACTTTCACACAGCTTCATAACTCCAAACCAAAATGAATTCACAGTGGCTCACATTTCTGATCAGAAAACAGCCAAAGAGCTTCAGGACTGTACTGCAGAGACTACAGAGTTGGCATCTTCTGTCATTGGGTCGATGAAGACTGTGCGCAGTTTTAAGGCAGAGTGTCAGGAGCATCAGCGATATCAAGAGACTCTTAACAGGAAGCTCCAGGTTCTGAGGCGTAAAGGCATCTACAGTGCCACCCATCTCTTAATACGCAGGGTAAATCAAGTCCTGATTTGCATGCAGACCTCTCCAAAATAGAAACTGTGTTCTATTTCATTAACTCTTTCATTGCATTGTAGTTCATAACAATAGGCTTGAAAGTAGCAATGCTGTTCCAAGGTCGAAATCTCATCTCCTCTGGACAGCTCAGCAGCGGCAGCCTCCTTGCGTTCGTGTTTTACCAGAAGGACATGGTGACCAACATGAAGGTATGACTGGTTGGTAGAATTTTACTGTAATATGACTCTTCATATAGAGAGACTAAAGTCTGTCCATCACTATATTCTCAGCATCTTGTATACATCTATGGAGACATGCTGAATACTGTGGTATCATCAGTGAAAGTCTTCCAGCTGCTTGACAGGAAGCCACAGATGAAAGAGGAAGGTGATTTGGCCCCAGAGAAGCTTGATGGAAGAATAACCTTTGAAAAAGTCACCTTTTCGTACCACTCCCGTCCTAAAGAAAAAGCACTTAAGGTAAGTTCTTGTTTATACAGCGAAAGCTGATTAGAGAAGTCATGGGATTTGCATGTACTCATTGTTGAATCCTTGCAGTCTGTTACACTGGAATTGAGTCCAGGAAAGTTGACGGCATTGGTGGGACCCTCTGGTGGTGGGAAAACCTCTTGCGTCTGCTTGCTGCAGAGGTTCTATGAGCCACAGGAGGGTGAGGTGTTACTGGATGGAGAACCTCTGTACCACTACCAACACCAGTACTTACATAAAAAGGCAAGGAATGATACACCAGCATTTATAACCATGTAACTTGAGGAGAGATGTGCAAACAGCCAATTCTGTTTTAAAGGTTTGGTGAAATTACAGTGGTGGCCAAAATTATTATAACACTAGCATTTTCACCAGTTATTTCTATCTTTTGCTGTAGGAAATATCAGTTTACATTTCCAATCTTTCATTTTGCCATTAATTGTAATAATCCAGTGACAACAGCCAGTGCTCCACTAAGAGATCTGATCATCATCCAGTCTGTCTGAAATGACATGAAGAAATAGAACAAACTCAGACAGACTAAATCCAGGAGAACTGTGGCAACGTCTCCAAGATGCTTCAAGAGAACTTCATGCAAAGCTACTTGAAAAACTATGCACAAATGCACCTTTAAATGCAATGGATGGTCACACCAAATGTTGATTTAATTTAGTTAACAAAAGTTAATTGATAAAAAAAAAAAAAACTATTTATGATATTACTTTTGACAGCATCCTCATTTTACACGATTTTTCAAAAGTGCCTAAAACTTTTAACAGTACTGTAGGCAGCTTTGCAGCATCTTGGAGACATTGCCACAGTTCTTCTGGATTTAGTCTGTCTCATTTTGTTGGATTGGATGATGATGAGATCAGATCTCTGTATTTAGCACTGGCTGTTGTCAGACTCCTTGTGCAAACAAAAATCTGACTGGATTATACAATTAATGGCAACATTAATGTTTAGAAATGTAAACTGATATTTCCTACTGACACATAGTCTCGCGTAGCCAGACCTTTAGACTGACGGCTGAAGGTCTGGAATTCATGGCAGCTTTCATTGGCCAAGGCCCGCCCATAAGGCCGTTTGACCGACATGTCAAACAACCAATCACAGTTTGTTTTGTGAGTGGAAATGCCCCCACAACAACAGACTGGCGTGCAACAAGTCAGTCATTGAAATAACCAACATTGAAAGTTAAATAAGAAGAGGGAGAACAAGCAGTAATTTGTTTTCGCGGACGTCGCAAATGTGTATAACAACAATGGCATCTGCATAAGCACATTTTAGCAAAACGCCGAGTAAATCCGTCTGCGCTTTGTTTCCCGGCGGACCGCAAATAAACGCGGCACTCGCGTCTCCCGGATATCCGATCAAATTCAACTAATCAGATCACGACTTCGACATTCCTGAAGTGTTTCCAGTTAAGTGTACCATATGCATCAGACGTTTAGCCAACGTTCCGTGGGCGTGACATCTGAGGCTGAGACTAACTGAAACACTACAGCAAAAGATAAAAATAACTGACTTAAACCATTTTTTAGCTGATGAAAATATTAGTGTTCTAATCATTTTGGCCACTACTATATAGTAGTTTTTAAACTGATACATTAATCTCTTTTATTTGGTTTAGGTGGCAATGGTATCCCAAGATCCTGTGCTTTTCTCTGGATCTGTGAGATATAATATTGAATATGGTTTGAAGGACTGCACACTTGAAAGAGTAAAAGAAGCTGCTCAGAAAGCCAACGCACACAATTTCATAGACAAATTGGAACAAGGATATGATACAGGTAGATAAAACTAGGCAGACTGTCAGAAAACCGATATGGATACATTGTGCTTTTCCATAAATAACATAAAACTCTATAAAATGAGTAGTTAAATATGTACACTTTCTCTGCAGATGTTGGAGAGTGTGGTGGCCAGCTGTCTGCAGGGCAAAAGCAGTGCATTGCCATAGCCAGAGCTCTAATAAGGAATCCACAGATTCTCATCTTGGACGAGGCCACCAGCCACATGGACTGCAGCACACAACAAGCTGTATGGATTCATCCAGATCAAATCCTAAGATCACCCAAAGAATTTCTGCCTTTAATCACTCACCCTCATGTCGTTCCAAACGTGTAAGACCTTTGTTAATCTTCAGAACACAAATAAAAACAAAGAGTTTTCTGATCTAACATTAAGGTTGAACAACTGTTGTCACATGCAGGGTCTGAAATTTCTCAGATTTTATCAAAATATCTTTTGTGTTATAAGGATTAACAAAGGTCTTATGTGTTTGCAGCTACATGAGGGTGAGTAATTAATGACAGAATTTTCATTTTTGGGCGAACTAAACTGCAAAGTATTTTTAGGCTGCTGTAACACTATTAGGTTCTCCCATTAATGGTATCTATTCATGATCTTATTTCCCAGGTTCAAGATGTGCTCAATAACATAACAGATCAGACAGTACTGGTGATAGCTCATCGTTTGGAGACTGTAGAGAAAGCAGACCACATTATCTTCATGGAGGGAGGTGAAGTCGTGGAGCAGGGAACACACAAGCAGCTCATGGCCAATGAAGGAAGATACTATCGGCTAAGAGAAAAGCTTTTCAATCTGGAGACAGAACCAGCGGACTGAAGTATCAGATATGTGGATTATATTTGACATTTTACAGAAACTTTAGTACACACTCACAGACTGCCTCTTATGTACAGTAGATTTAACAAGACATTCTTGAAATGCATTGTGAGTAAATACTTCATTTTGACAAATTATGTGCTTCAGGATGCGTATAGACCTGTGTGGAGTTTTTAAAGGGAATTTCAGGTATTAAGACTTGTATGGGTTAATATAATGTAAATGATGTTTTATGCTGAAATATGTTGTAGATTATGTAAATGAAAAGATTTACATTTAAAAAAATCCAAATATTTTGGACTATGGGGGTGCCATTATTTGACAAGCGCTGGCATGATTACATCCTTCCAGGATGGCATCTAGCATTTCTTGTCTCTGCTTTCAGTAGCTGTGGTCAACTAAAAGCCTCAAATGCATCAGGGCTGAAGTAAAGAGAACAAAGACACAGGTCTTTAGGCAGTTTTATTCATCTTCATATTCATTCTTCTTATCGCTAGGAAAGCAGTGAAGACTTGCATCTCTTTTCGTTCCCTTTGATTGAAAATTACAACCAAAAGCCACACAATATGGCACCGTATCAGTATTTTGTTTTTCCAAGTTGTGTTGTGCTAAAAATAGCAATGAGTAGCGCCAGTAGCTCAGTGAGTGCAGCCATTTCAAGTCATCAAAATAACAGCACCTCCCATAGTCCAAAATATGTTAAAAACGATGTGGATTTTTTTGAATAACCCAAGTCTTTTATGGGTTTTATTCAAAATATTACAGTAAGAGTCATCATCCACATTATATTAAGCCATACAAGTCATAATACCTGGGATCCCTTTCAAATTAGTTTTTTTCTCTGTATATTTCTCCATACCTCTGTTTATACAGACAGTGTTTTATTGATTATGGAATATGTGGTGATGAACAGGACACACAAAAGGAAAACATGGGATTTGTTAAACAGTATGGAGTAACAACCTCTACTGTATTAAAAACATATGTAATAAAGAGTTTTGATGTGTACTTCAATCAGAGAATGACCAGTGGATTTGCCCTCAGCTGCAAAAAAATGGGGAACAGGATCTCTGAACTCTTCGTCTTCATTGTGCCACCAAGTGCTGCTTGATTTTGAGCATCCTGAAGGTCTTTATAAAGAGACTGACAATTGAAAAAAAAAATTACTGTTGCATGTGATTTAAACAAAAGATCTGATACATGTGAATTAATACTAATTACAGTAAAAAGTGTATTAAACAAACAAATTGAAGAGAATCAGATGTACCTCAACATGCCGTACGGCTTCAAACAAGCTCTGTGCCTTCAACTGTTTTGTATGAGCATATTTCACAGTTGAGTCTTTCAGCAAGACCTGTTTAAAATGTCATGATCTGTCAATTAGATTCAGTTGTATGTCCATGTTCAAAAAATGGTAATGCTTTATTATGAAAGTACCTGAAGGCGTCTTAGAATGGCATGATGCAGTCCACACACCGCTGCCACGGATGTACTTTCCACTCGAATCTCCAAGACTTCAAGAGGTCCATCAGAAAAGAAATCTCCCAGCATTAGCTTAAGGAAAGACATGGGAGGTCATTTTAAATAATAGACTTTATGATCATTAATGAGTAATCGGTAGTATAAAGTCAACACCTCTTTGGCCATAATCTTGACAGAGCATCCATCTGGGCTGTAGGCACAAACCACTGGACTTTGTACTGATGTTTGTCCTATTGCCTCAGGTGATACCAACCAGTTTAGCACAGATATGCATGCTTCCACACTACTGGTTGCTGAAAGGTGCAGTTTGCTCTTTAGAAGCTCTGATGATACCCTGACTATCACTGCTACAGGTCCTGACTTGGTAGTAGTATCAGCATCTTTGTTTAACGCTCCTCTGGAACGCAGGAATGCTTGGATGCCATCCGTGACAGTGTTGTGTCTGATGTTACCCTGTGAAAATGATCCCTCAAGCTTTAAAGCATCAAGCCAGTCCACTGTTAAAGTTCTCAAAGGTGCACTGATGCAGCCTGACTCTGTTAGAAGCTCGGAAACACCAGGAGATGCTGCTTCAGGGCTTAACAGAGCAGAAAGAGAGAAGACGAGTGAACAGTAGACTTTCACTGGTAGAGACAGCCCACCAGTGCTTTCGAGAGGAATGGTTACATCCAGTTTCTGACCAGAATTTAGTTTCTTGAATGGAAATGAGAATGTCCTAGATGAGGCCTCCTTATTTGGATTCTTGGATAATGGGTGGACCTGAATGCACAAAGTCCAGCCATGTTCCAACGTACATCCACTTGAATTTTCAAGCACACATGTGAGAGTCAAAGAGTCTCTTTGGAGCAGTGAGCTCCATCTGGCTGCACCACAACAGCTGATTGGATGTTTGGTGCTCGTATTACACTCATTTTCATTCCCATGGTTCTCCAACAGTAGGCTGCACACATTTATGACTTGATTAAGACGTTTGAGAGTCTCATTTTTCTCCTGAAGCTTGTGTTTCAAGGATTCTGCCCTGCAGAACACAGTAATAAATAAATAAATCCATATATACACAATTCAATACACTTATTACAATGAAAATGTTTTATTATTTCTGTTTTTAAAATTATTATGTAAATTTTATGTTAAAATGTATGTACGGAAGCCCGTTTTCGCCATTAAATAAAAAACAAATGTAATTGCGAGTTCACATCTGGCAATTCTGGCTTTTTTCTCAGAATTATGAGATATAAACTCACAATTGCAAGTTCTAAAGTCAGAACTGCGAGATATAAACTTGCAATTCTGACTTTTTTTCTCTGAACTGTATGATACAAACTCAGCTGTGAGTTATAAAGTCAGAAAAGCGGGATATAAACTCCCTACTGTGAGAAATAAAGTCAGAATTGCAAGATATATACTCAATTGCGAGTTATAAAGTCAGAATAGCAGAACATAAACTTGCAATTGCAAAAAATAAAGTCAGAATTGCAAATTTGTCTTGCAAATGCGAGTTTGCATCTCGCAATTCAGATTTTTTGTCTTGCAATTGTGAGTTTATATCTCGCAATTTGACTTTCTTCCTCAGAACTGAATGATAGACTCGCAATTGTGAGTTATAAAGTCAGAATTGTGAGATACAAACTCACAATTGTTTTGGGAGTTTATATCTCCCAATTCTGACCTTTATTCCGTCAGAATTGCATGATATAAACTCAGTTGCGAGTTATAAAGTCAGAATAGCGGAATATAAACTTGCAATTGTGAGAAATAAAATTAGAAATGCAGTACAAATTTGAGTTTGTATCTTGCAATTCTGACTTTTTTCTCAGAATTGTGATATAAACTCGCAGATCTGACTTTTGTTCTTGCGGTTGCGAATTTATATCACGGAGTACTGACTTTACAACTTGCAACTGCGAGTTTATATCATACAATACTGAAAAAAAAATTCTGAATTGCGAGTTTATATCTTGCAATTCTGAGAAAAAAAGTCAAAATTGTAAGGAAAAAAAGTCAAAGTTGCAAGATAAAAATGAGTTTGTATCTCTGAATTCTTTTTCTAGCAATTGTGAGTTTATATCACGCAATACTGGCTTTATAACTAGCAACTGTGAGTTTATATCATGCAATGCTGAGGAAAAAGTCAGAATTTGGAGTTTATATCAATTCAGACCTTATTTCTTCATGAAGTGAGAACTAAGAGATAAAAAGTCGCAATTACCCTTTTTTATTTATTGGTGGAAACAAACTTCCATATTTGTGATTATCATTATGTTATAAAATCTTTATAAATAAATCACAATGAACTCACTAAAAAGTGACATTTAGCTTTTGCTGCTGAAAAACCAGTAGTCTTTTCATTGATAAAGCAGACAGAACAGACCTCTCCCATACGTTTCCGATGGAAGCCAGGAGGTCCTTCACTCTCTGGCCTGCCAGAGATGAGGGCAACCTGGGGACATTTCCTTTTTCAGATCCTTGAGGAAGGTTCACGCGAAGCAGTCTTCCACTCAAAGATACTGCTAAAAGCTGCACAGATCCTTAAAATTCAAACACAAACACTTTATGTTAGTGATTTAAAACACTGCAAAATCCTGGTCAACAGCATAGAGATTTATCAAAATGATGAACTACACCTTTGGGGTTAGTATACGGTCCAGTAAGTGCTACAACCCTGCATACACCAAGACTGTCAGAGGTCAGAGCTTGCAGTTGAGACTCAGTTCCTGTTGCATCTGATGAAGATGATGTTGTGGTGAGCTGTAGAGCATGAAGGTCATTGAGAGAGCTGTAGTACAGCCGCTTATCATCAACACAGGCACAAAGCACTGGTCCTCGTACACTATGCTCATTGAAGCCTGTAAAATGTGAATTTGACAGATTACCAAAACTAATCTATAATTTATTCAAAATGTATTCAGGTATGCAGTCAAAAATGTCAGGGTGATGTCTTACTATAATCTGCCTTTTTTCCTTCCAAGCTTGCTTGTTTACTTCTGACAATTAAAAGTTTGCCTCTTTGACCAACTGCAACAAGACACTGATGACCGTGTTCCCCAGAGACGCAAGTTCCAATAAAAACGACTGGCTGCTCTAAGCTCTGAAGGACTCGGACTGGAGATTTCCGCTCTCCTGTAGAACCAGCTAGGTTGGGGATGAGCAAAGGAAAGCAGCAAATACGTCCATCAGGTAGACCACACAGAATGACTGGAGAATTGACTAAAGAGGTGTCCACTCCAAATAAGAGCCTGAAAAGATGGGGCTCAAGATGAGGATGGAGGTCAGAATGGTGAGTGCTGACTGATGTGGAGCCTTCGGGGTAGATGCAAGTCAGTACTGGAGGTGAGCTCACACTTTTTTCTTTGTTTGAGCATGTGTTCAGAGTCACAACCTGGAAACGCGCAAGTTTATGAAGGGGTCTGGATCCTGGCTCTTCGTAGAGATCAAAACTCCAGTTGGATTTATGAAGGCTAAGAGTCACTAGGATCTTCTTGACTATGGTGAACGCTTGCAGACTGGCATTTTTCAGGACAATGCAATCATCTGGTACAGTATACAGAGCACTGTCAGGACCTTTGTTCACCAGGACAGAGGAAGAACTAAGAGGGAAATGGAAGATGGGCATGGAAGGCAAAAATTACAAAAAAATCAAAAATTCACCATTATAGTGACTTCAGAATCAGATATTGATTTTTCTATGCCACTAGAAATAATCTAAATACCAACGAATTAATTAATGAATACAGTTTTCTTTCCTGTGATGGTGCATTTATGGTCAAATTTCCTATCGAAATTTTCTCAAGAAAGAATTTCGTCAAAGCAGCTCTGCTAGGAGACTTCATATTATTTGTATCACTGTATTTACTTTATTTATTAAAACAAAACGTGAATACAACAAGTAATATTAATTATTGAATTTAAAGGGATAGTTCACCCAAAAAAAGAGGTAAATTACAGACATGCACACTACCAGTCAAAAGTTTTTGAACAGTAAGATTTTTATTTTTATTTACATTTTTAATAAGTCTGTTCTGCTCACCAAGCCTGCATTTATTTGATCCAAAGTACGGCAAAACAGTACAACATTTTTACCATTTAAAATAACAGTTTTCTATTTGAATATATTTAAAATGTAATTTTAAGTATTATTATTATTATTATTATGTTGAAAAACCTGAGTAGAATTTTTCAGGTTTCTCTAATGAATAGAAAGTTCAACAGAACAGCATTTTTCAGAAATAGAAATATTTTGTAACATTATAAATGTCTTTACCATCACTTTTGATCAATTTAAAGCATCCTTGTATTAATTTCTATAATTTCTATTAAAAATTATACTGGCTTTTTATTTCAGATAAATGCTGATCTTTGAATCATTCTTTTAATCAAAGAATCCTAAAAAAAAAAAAATGTACTCAACTGTTCTAAATATTGATAAAAAAAAAAAGTTTCTTAAACAGAAAATCAGCATATTGGAATGATTTCTGGAGGATCTTGTGACACTAAAGACTGGAGTAACGATGCTAAAAAACTTTTAGCTTTGATCATAGGAATAAATTACATTTTAAAATATATTAAAATAGAAAACAGTTATTTCAAACAGTAAAAATATTTTATTTTTGTACTGTTTTTGCTGTACTCTGAGTCAAATAAACACAGTCTCTTCTACTCACCAAATCTCACTGTTCATGAATACATAAATACATTTAATTACTAAGTGACGATTTATTACGGCATAAACATAGTAAATCTGCATACAATCTATATTATTACCTGAGCTGTGGTGGCAAAGGGGTGCAGTAAAGCCCACCATTAGCGCAAAGTGCATAAAGTCGATGTTTATCCTCACTCAGTGCCAAACTTATCACTGAAGCTTCAAACTGCATCACGGTCTGAAAAACAACATGTGTTACGTGAGCATGGAGAAAAGTAGTGTAGTTGAGCACAAAAATAAGAACAGACATCCACTTGCCGTGACTCTCCTCTCCTTGACACTGAATATAAGCACATCTCCATCTCCGCTGGTCAAGAAAACATTCGTGCTGTCCTGAAAGAGGCGCACTGAGTGTGACTGACAGTCACTGAACTCAGATAAACACTCGACACTGCACCGCGCCGCGTCCATTATCAGATTCCCGTCTGTTTTACATTCTCCTCAGAGTGTAATTTAACTCCAAAGACTTCTGCAACAATCGTTATCCGATTTAAACTTGTTTCAACTTTCATGTACCCGCCGCCTCTACCGCGACCAATGAGGGCCAATATTCTTCCTCTCTGGCTGTCAACCAGTCCGTTTTAGTAGACTGCCATCTAGCGGTAAACTACAGAGAAGCATTTTCTTTACCTCATTCAAACACTTCCAAATTAGAGATTATTTTCATATAAAATTAAAAGACATGTTATTGATAGCAGTGTCTGTATTAGAGGTTGAGGTTGTGTCGCAAGTGTTCAAACTAGATAAAAAGTTTGTCAAGACAAACTTTAAGTTGGCTTGAGAGAGCCGGACCAGAAAGTTTGAAAAGTTTAAAGATTAAAAAGTTTAAAAGTATAAAAAGTTTTAAATGTTTCTAACATTATTAGCAAGTTGCTAGCATGTTTGTAGCATGATTAGCAAGTTGCTAGCATGTTGTTAGCATGATTAACAAGTTGCTAGCATGATTCTAGTATGATTAACAAGTTGCTAGCATGTTGTTAGCATGTTTAACAAGTTGCTAGCATGATTCTAGTATGATTAGCATGTTGTTAGCATAGTTAGCAAATTGCTAGCCAGAGTATGTGAGCGGAACGGAGTGGGAGCGGAGCGCGGAGTGGAGCGGTGTAATTTTGAATGGAGGGAGGAGCGGATTTTTGAAAAAGTTTTCACTCGCTCCAAGAGTGCTCCATCATGAGTACAGGTCATGCCAACGGTCCTTAATATAACTGCATATTAAGCAGGAATTCATATGTTAAACATATTTAGCTAGCGTGATAGAGATGATTCACTCAAATCAGAAAGATTGTAAAGGCTATGATGACGGCAATAGAGCGGTAAATTATAGTTCACAAGGAATTAGTTTGTTCCTTCTAGATACTGAATATTTTCAGGCGAAAGCATGATTTAAACAGGTACACTTATTCACACGCAATTGCTCTGTCAACAGTGGCGGACTGGGACTAAAAAACAGCCCTGGACTTTGACTCAGCTCAGCCCACAAAAACAGATGTGTGTGAAAGCTAATCAGCAGCAGACACGGGTCTCAAAATACTTAAATCTTAACCCATGATGTTTTACCTTCCAAATTATAGCATTATCTCTGATTTTGACTAAAAGATGTGTTAAAAGCATAGTGCAGAATACTCACAGAACAGCCCTCTTTAATGTCTCTCTGCTAAAACAATATGCAGATGAGGTGACTACCTAAAACATACAAAAACAAATGGTAGAAATGGCATGCAATCTTAAACTATATTTATTACTTGCTAATCTCTTAATTAATTTGTGCAAAAAATACGGCTCTGCAAAAACTGTTCATCTAACCAAGTCAAAAAAATCTTGTTTCCAGCTAAAAAGTATTTTTGATCTTGTTTTGAGACTTATATACTAAGCAAGAGCAGAAGAGGTTCTATTATTAATCTTATTTTGAGTATATTTGTCTTATTTTGAGAATTCTTAGCAAATTCTTGTTTCATTGGCAGATTATTTCACTTAATTTAAGAAGCTTTCGACTAACCTAACCCTTAAAATACTTGATTTTAGTCGAAAACTTCTTAACTTAAGTGAAATAAGACAAATCACACTTGGTAAGAATTCTAAAAATAAGGCATATATACTCAATATAAGATTAATAATCTAACACCTTATACTCTTGCTTATAAGTAACAAGGTTAAAATACTTTTTTTAGCAGGAAACAAGATTTTTTGACTTGATTAGATGGAGTTTTTGCAGTGTGCACAAAAACGGTTTAATTAGTTATTAAATATTTCTTCTGCCCTCATGTTAATGCAGCGGCATGTTTATATCGTGTTTTATAGCTAATCAACTGTAAAAACTGCAATAGTTTTATTTCATTGGGGTATAGATAAAAATGTAGCAACCTGAAATTACATTTGCTAAAGTCAGATTACCTAGGAAATAACCCTAATCATCCTCCTCTCATGCTTACTTGCCGAGTTGCAATGCACTTGTCTGGGGAACTTCCCCCTGTTCCTGCAACTGTCCCTCATCACTATGTCCCTGTGCTGCTGCGGCCACAGCCTCCTCCTTCACAACCTTTTCCTATTACCAACACCTGCAGTATCCATGTTCTTTCTCCCACATGCACTTGTAAATGGTTGAGTCGTGACAAGCATTGACGAGTGAGCTTGCCTTGCGCATCTATGGGCTTGTAAGCGCATTGTTGCCACCTATCGATCTTGACATAGAACAACAGTAAATTATGAGCAAGAAAAAAAAGAAGAAAAAAAAACTGTGACGGCTGCACAGAGGCCGACGGCCGTCCTGCTGCAGCGGTCGTTCTGGTATTCTCCCGAACGTCCAGACGGCCAGTCCGCCACTGTCTGTCAATAATGCATTAAAACAAATGTAATGGTATCGGATTTCGAATGAGCAGAAATCTGTAAGAAATGCAGCGATCCGTAGGTAAAATAACTGACGAAAATGTATTTTTATTTTCATTACAAACTTTGCACTGCATAAAGCAGCAGTTATACTCTTTTAATGCTGACAATGTTATTAGTGTCACAAGGAGTCAGACTGAGACGTGCGGATCCATTTGCAGCATTTATTAGAATCGTCAACAGGCCAGAATAATCACCAGAAAACAGGAACAACGTAGGTAATCCGGGAAACAGTTCAATAGACAGGCAATGGTCGCAATGGCAGGAAGCAGGAATCGTCAACGGGGTACACAGTCCAGAGTCATACACAGATAATCCAACACAGAGAAAAACGCTTAGAATTACGACCATAGGAACAATAAGACTTCGCAAGGTGGCTGTGTGTGTGAGTGGCTTAAATGCATGTGGGTAAATGTGAAACAGGTGTATGCAGCAATCAGTTCAGTGGGAAACGAGGAGCAGCTGTGTGCAGTGATTAGTGCAGTGGCTTATGGGGATTGCAGTCCAGAATGTGTGTGCAAGAGTTCATGATGAGATAGACCAGATACGTGACAATTAGCTTGGTATGCGGTAGGAACAAAGATTGCACACTAGTGTTCCAAACTCTCCTGTTATTTTATTTTAGTGTTTTTTATTTTAAAATGTGTTATGAAAAGGACCATTATATTTCAAACATTATTTCTGTGTTTTTTTTTTACGCGGAGCGGTGTTTCTGATATCAGTGAGCGAGGAGTGGAGCGGGAGCGGGAAATTGTGAACTCGGAGCGGAGCTGGAGCGGAGCGATTATTAAATGCACTGAGGGGAAATTGTTGCCGCTCCACTCCGCTCACATACTCTGTTGCTAGCATGATTAACAAGTTGTTATCATGAATCTAACATGATTAGCAAGTTACTAGCATGATTATAGCATGATTAGCAAGTTACTAGCATGATTAGTAAGTTGCTAACATGATTTTAGCATGATTAGCAAGTTGCTAACATGTTGTTTGCATGATTAGCAAGTTGTTAGCATGAATCTAACATGATTGGCAAGTTTACTGGCATGATTCTAGCATGATTAACATGTTAGCATGTTTAACAAGTTGCTAGCATGATTCTAGTATGATTAGCATGTTGTTAGCAAGTTGTTAGCATGATTCTAGCATGATTAACTTGTTAGCATGGTTAACAAGTTGCTAGCATGTTGTTTGCATGATTAGCAAGTTGTTATCATGAATCTAACATGATTAGCAAGTTACTAGCATGATTTTAACATGATTAGCAAGTTTCTAGCATGATTTTAGGATGATTAGCAAGTTGCTAACATGTTGTTTGCATGATTAGCAAGTTGCTAGCATGAATCTAACATGATTAGCAAGTTACTAGCATGAATCTAACATGATTAGCAAGTTACTAGCATGATTGTAACATGATTAGCAAGTTACTAGCATGATTTTAGCATTATTAGCAAGTTGCTAGAAGGTTCTTAGCATTATTAGCAAGTTGCTAGCATTTTGTTAGCATGATTAGCAAGTTGCTAACATGTTAGAATGATTAGTAAATTGCTAGAATGTTGTTAGCATGATTAGCAAGTTGCTAGAATGTTGTTAGCATGATTAGCAAGTTGTTAACATGTTAGAATGATTAGTAAATAGCTAGAATGTTGTTAGCATGATTAGCAAGTTGCTAGCATGTTGTTAGAATGATTAACAAGTTGCTAGCATGTTGTTAACATGTTTAACAAGTTGCAAGAATGTTGTTAGCATGTTTATCAAGTTGCTACCATGATTCCAGCATGATTAGCATGTTGTTAGCATGATTAGCAAGTTGCTAGAATTTTGTTAACATGTTTAGCAAATTGCTAACATGATTCTAGCATGATTAACATGTTAGCCTGTTAACATTATTAGCAAGTTGCTAACATGATAAGCAAGTTGCTAACATGGTGTTAACATGATTAGCAAGTTGTTATCATAAATCTAACATGATTAGCAAGTTTACTAGCATGATTAACATGTTAGCATGTTTAACAAGTTGCTAGCATGATTCTAGTATGATTAGCATGTTGTTAGCAAGTTGTTAGCATGATTAACATGTTGTTAGCATGGTTAACAAGTTGCTAGCATGTTGTTTGCATGATTAGCAAGTTGTTATCATGAATCTAACATGATTAGCAAGTTACTAGCATGATTTTAACATGATTAGCAAGTTGCTAGCATGATTTTAGGATGATTAGCAAGTTGCTAACATGTTGTTTGCATGATTAGCAAGTTGCTAGCATGAATCTAACATGATTAGCAAGTTGCTAACATGTTGTTTGTATGATTAGCAAGTTGCTAGCATGAATCTAACATGATTAGCAAGTTACTAGCATGATTTTAACATTATTAGCAAGTTGCTAGAAGGTTCTTAGCATGATTAGCAAGTTGCTAGCATGTTGTTAGCATGATTAGCAAGTTGCTAACATTTTAGAAGGATTAATAAATTGCTAGAATGTTGTTAGCATGATTAGCAAGTTGCTAGCATGTTGTTAGCATGATTAGCAAGTTGCTAACATTTTAGAAGGATTAATAAATTGCTAGAATGTTGTTAGCATGATTAGCAAGTTGCTAGAATGTTGTTAGCATGATTAGCAAGTTGTTAACATGTTAGAATGATTAGTAAATTGCTAGAATGTTGTTAGCATGATTATCAAGTTGCTAGCATGTTATTAGCATTATTAGCAAGTTGCTAGCATGAATCTAACATGATTAGCAAGTTACTAGCATGATTTTAACATTATTAGCAAGTTGCTAGAAGGTTCTTAGCATGATTAGCAAGTTGCTAGCATGATTAGCAAGTTGCTAACATTTTAGAAGGATTAATAAATTGCTAGAATGTTGTTAGCATGATTAGCAAGTTGCTAGCATGTTGTTAGCATGATTAGCAAGTTGCTAACATTTTAGAAGGATTAATAAATTGCTAGAATGTTGTTAGCATGATTAGCAAGTTGCTAGAATGTTGTTAGCATGATTAGCAAGTTGTTAACATGTTAGAATGATTAGTAAATTGCTAGAATGTTGTTAGCATGATTATCAAGTTGCTAGCATGTTATTAGCATTATTAGCAAGTTACTAGCATGGATCTAACATGATTAGCAAGTTACTAGCATGATTCTAACATGATTAGCAAGTTACTAGCATGATTTTAACATGATTAGCAAGTTGCTAGAAGGTTCTTAGCATGATTAGCAAGTTGCTAACATTTTAGAATGATTAGTAAATTGCTAGAATGTTGTTAGCATGATTAGCAAGTTGCTAGCATGTTGTTAGCATGATTAGCAAGTTGCTAACATTTTAGAAGGATTAATAAATTGCTAGAATGTTGTTAGCATGATTAGCAAGTTGCTAGAATGTTGTTAGCATGATTAGCAAGTTGTTAACATGTTAGAATGATTAGTAAATTGCTAGAATGTTGTTAGCATGATTATCAAGTTGCTAGCATGTTATTAGCATTATTAGCAAGTTGCTAGCATGAATCTAACATGATTAGCAAGTTACTAGCATGATTTTAACATTATTAGCAAGTTGCTAGAAGGTTCTTAGCATGATTAGCAAGTTGCTAGCATGATTAGCAAGTTGCTAACATTTTAGAAGGATTAATAAATTGCTAGAATGTTGTTAGCATGATTAGCAAGTTGCTAGCATGTTGTTAGCATGATTAGCAAGTTGCTAACATTTTAGAAGGATTAATAAATTGCTAGAATGTTGTTAGCATGATTAGCAAGTTGCTAGAATGTTGTTAGCATGATTAGCAAGTTGTTAACATGTTAGAATGATTAGTAAATTGCTAGAATGTTGTTAGCATGATTATCAAGTTGCTAGCATGTTATTAGCATTATTAGCAAGTTACTAGCATGGATCTAACATGATTAGCAAGTTACTAGCATGATTCTAACATGATTAGCAAGTTACTAGCATGATTTTAACATGATTATGCAAGTTGCTAGAAGGTTCTTAGCATGATTAGCAAGTTGCTAACATTTTAGAATGATTAGTAAATTGCTAGAATGTTGTTAGCATGATTAGCAAGTTGTTAACATGTTAGAATGATTAATAAATTGCTAGAATGTTGTTAGCATGATTAGCAAGTTGCTAGCATGTTGTTAGCATGATTAGCAAGTTGCTAACATGTTGTTAGCATGTTTAGCAAGTTGCTAGCATGTTGTTAGCATGATTAGCAAGTTGCTAGCATGTTGTTAGCATGATTAAAAAGTTGCTAACATGTTGTTAGCATGTTTAGCATGTTGCTAGCATGATTAGCAAGTTGCTAGAATGTTGTTAACATGTTTAGCAAATTGCTAACATGATTCTAGCATGATTAACATGTTAGCCTGTTAGCATTATTAACAAGTTTTGCTAACATGAATCTAACATAAGCAAGTTGCTAACATGGTGTTAGCATGATTAGCAAGTTGTTAGCATGTTTCTACAATGGTTAACAAGTTGCTAACATGATTCTAGCATGATTAGCAAGTTACTATCATGTTTTAGCATGATTAGGAAGTTACTAGCATGATTAGCAAGTTACTAGCATGATTAACAAGTTACTAGCATGATTAGCATGATTCTAGCATGACTAGCATATTGTAGATAGATAGATGAGTTTAATTGCTGGTCTCAGAGGAAGTTAACTATCCATGGGCGTGTTCTGCTTTTGTCGTGGCTCAATGGGGTCAATAAGGCTCAAAAAGCAGAGTTCCAGATGTCAAAATAAGACTTTATTGAACAAAGCAACAAAGCCGAGACAAGGGTCACCGCATCTCCATCACCTCACCCTTCTCTATCCTCTCTGCATTGGTATCCATATTTATACCTATCCATGCCACAATTTCTATTTTTTATTGGTTGTGCCATCTATTTTGCCACAATTAATTACTCATCCTCCTGACTTGTTTTTTAATGGTGGAATTTTGGTTAGATCAGCCTTTTTAAAAATAACTCTTACTGGTTTACAAATTAACTTGTACTCATCCATCTCCATTGGTTGGAGGTGGTTACATGTATCATATCTGGCATATTTTGGAAGTGACACAAGGTACATTAGTTCACTTCAGTTCACCAGTATAGTCCAGTGGAAACCACCGGTGCTGCCCCACAGTAGGGCCATACAGTTCAATCCAGGTTAAGACATCCAATATTGTAATAATCAGCATTTTGATCAGTCTATGAATTACTGTTATGATCATATCCTATTGAGTAACATAGTGTGGCATAAGGGGTCAGGTGTACAGAGCTTACCAATAGAAAACCAATTTAACTATTTGTCGACTACGCCACCCGGCACACACCGGGAATAACAACCCTATGCAAGGGCACACAGGTTCGTTACCAAAGGCAGGGTGAGCATTGAGAGGTAAACACAAATATAAACACAAATCACTATATTTAAACATACAATAAAAAGAGAATCAATACAAATGTCAAAGTCTCAACTCAGATCACAAACACAATACCAGAACATACAAATATAGTACAATAGTAAACTAAAAAAGAGAGGTGGCTGGCAGAGACCCAAGATTTCTACCCCACACTCAACCATAACACACTTGTGAAAACCCAAATGAAAAAAAAAAAAAAAAAGTTAAACAGCACTCAATGTGGACACAGGTCACCATGGCCAACCCCTCTCACATTGAAGACCTAAGTCCCACACAAAACCAATACAGAAATCAACTCAATAATTTGCATAAAACAATACAAACAAACACGGCCACTGGCATCAAGGAGGGAAACATGGCCGAAAAGAGCCAGGGTACAGAACCTTAGCCTACCAGCTAACTTGTGCGCAGACAGCGCAATCCTGGGCCAGTGCTTCAAACACAAAATAAGACAAAAAAATAAAATAAAAAATAATAATAAAATGGACCAAGTTGAGTTCAAGACAACACTTTTAAAACTGACAATAAGGACAAAACAGAGCAGCAGTTCAGTCACGTTGCTTGATGTTTGTTAGTCTTCAATTAAAATAATTGGAAACCCCTGGACGTGCAATCAAACCTGCCGGACATTAAACAGAAAAGGTTACTCATAAAAATTGTTAAAAAAAAAAAAAATTAACTTGTCATACATACCGAGAAAACTGTGAAATGCTGCAATGCACATGGTCGCTCACCACACCGGATTACAGCTACTTGCACGTCCATGACTAAAAACAACTATAGTAATAAGTCTCCATTTAACAGATAAAAAGGCCTTTTTTCTAAAACTGAGACTAACCTGAAAACTAGCCAACGGCTGGTGCACAACATTCAGGAGGATGACCCAACTGCTAGCCCTCAAAGTGCCACATGTCACAAAGGGGCGGTACCCAGGATGATGCATCCCGAGCTGCCAAACACTTCCCTCTTTTATATTCACAACATGGGCACCAATTGGCTCATGAAACGTACACAAATGACCAATCAAAATGAAATACAACCACTGATTGGTTAACTAATTTGAGTAACACCAGCCAATCATTCTGGGGCTATACCTCACTCTACTACATTCCACCACCACATCAGGCATCGTCGCCACGACGGTGAACAAACCTCAGAACTCATTCCAAGGCCAAAAGAAAACTGACAGCACTGAATATTGCACCAGAAGGTGACATGGCACTTTTTACTACCTCCCCTACTGCCCTTAGCAAGCCGTAGACATTTCAGTACTGACCAACTATTGGCCTAACTCTTCAAGAGCCCCTAAAAGAAAACTAGCAACATTAATGCCACTTACATTGACTGCAAGCATGAATTCTGCAATGCAGAGGCTAACTTAAAAAGGGAAAGGTACAACAATGTTAACAATGCTGCACTAAAACCCTAAAAATGACTTGCGCTGCCATTCAATACAACTAAGCTGTAGCTGCCCTGCTTAGTGGACACTAGCTTTCAGACAACTGGCAAGCAAAAAGACTGCTTACTTCAAATCATAGGAGGAACCTTAAACATAGGATAAGGTGGAAACCTCCTCGTTGCACTTCCTGGCAAAATAGCCAGGTCGCATACATTCTTAAAAAAAAAAAAAAAATCATAGGGTTTATTACAGAGGGACTGATTCCACGATTACGAAGAACCACAACACAAGGGAGTATAGTTACCCTTCCTGGTCTATGACCCAGCCACCAGTTCCCAAGAGCTGATCCAACTGCGATTTCGACAGTTCCCTTGACGGGCCTCTCTACCAGGGCACCATGGGTCTTTAACGACATTCTCCCTTACACTACACTGCAGGAACGAGAAGAACAAACTTGATACCAGGCCCCCCTCGGAATTCCTTCCCGTTTCTACCTATGGACCTCCAACAGTCAGCTAGTGAGTAACACCAAAAATAAATTTTAACTCGATGCAACTACTACCTGGTACCTACCTCCAGTTTAACAATTTAAAAGTCACACCCAGGGGTTTCCGAATTTGACATAACATGCATTTTATAAAAAAAATGCAAAGAGCTCCTCTTCCCATAAAATCACTTACCAATTGTAGATTGCCCCCAAATCAGAGACTCACCCACAAGTGACTTACAGTGCTGCTCTGCCTTTAAAAGAAAAACACAACATACAATACCATGCAAAATTAAGTCAAAACACCCTTCCCATGTCTACAGGAAGGAAAGAAATGATACACACGCTCACCATGAACTATGGCGAAACCCTGCCGACTACGCCAAATGTGGCATAAGGGGTCAGGTGTACAGAGCTTACCAATAGAAAACCAATTTAACTATTTGTCGACTACGCCACCCGGCACACACCGGGAATAACAACCCTATGCAAGGGCACACAGGTTCGTTGCCAAAGGCAGGGTGAGCATTGAGAGGTAAACACAAATATAAACACAAATCACTATAAACATACAATAAAAAGAGAATCAATACAAATGTCACAATTTCAACTTAGATCACAAACACAATACCAGAACATACAAATATAGTACAATAGTAAATTAAAAAAAGAGAGGTGGCTGGCAGAGACCCAAGATTTCTACCCCACACTCAACCATAACACACTTGTGAAAACCCAAATGAAAAAAAAAAAAACAAAGTTAAACAGCACTCAATGTGGACACACCGGTACAGGTTACCATGGCCAACCCCTCTCACATTGAAGACCTAAGTCCCACACAAAACCAATACAGAAATCAACTCAATAACAATTTGCATAAAACAATACACAAACAAACACAGCCACTGGCATCAAGGAGGGAAACATGGCCGAAAAGAGCCAGGGTACAGAACCTTAGCCTACCAGCTAACTTGTGCGCAGACAGCGCAATCCTGGGCCAGTGCTTCAAACACAAAATAAGACAAACAAAACAAAAAAATAATAATAAAATGGACCAAGTTGAGTTCAAGACAACACTTTTAAAACTGACAATAAGGACAAAACAGAGCAGCAGTTCAGTCACGTTGCTTGATGTTTGTTAGTCTTCAATTAAAATAATTGGAAACCCCTGGACGTGCAATCAAACCTGCCGGACATTAACCTCTTAAACTCTGCGGAAAAAAGTGTTTCAAAATGTTGCTGCTTCATTTACACGACCTTCCTCATATAGTATCAGCCCAAATATGGTCTCATTTGAAAGCTTAGAGTCTCCTCTTTACGAGGAATACCATAACTTCTAGTTTCCACACACAAATTTCCGCCTAACGATTGTGAAGAATTCTTACAAAGAATGTGTTTTTCTTATATTTTTCTCAAAACAGACAAGTCATATATCACAAGAAAGCTCTCATTCTCAAGAATCTGACCATATAAATCATTTTATTGTGTGACAAACACAGATCGAATAATCTTCAATTGAATCGCGATGTCAGAATATAATAAAAAGTGTTTCAAAATTGTTTCAAAATGTTGCTGCTTCATTTACATGACCTTCCTCATATAGTATCAGCCCATAAATGATCTCATTTGAAAGCTTAGAGTCTCCTCTTTACTAGGAATACCATAACTTCTAGTTTTATGATTCATAAAGTAGTAAAATTATGCTTAGAATTTATGTTGTTCCAAACACAAATTTCCGCCTAACGATTATGAAGAATTATTACAAAGAATGTGTATTTCTTATATTTTTCTCAAAACAGACAAGTCATATATCACAAGAAAGCTCTCTTTCTCAAGATTCTGACCATATAAATCATTTTATTGTGTGACAAACAGAGATCAAATAATCTTCAATCGAATCGCGATGTCAGAATATTACCTCAAGAGTAAAATGACATATGCTATAACTTTCCTCCATATTCTACTGCTTCAGTTAGCCGCAAATAGCCACAAACTAAACAAAACTAAACTAAAACTAAAAAAATTCTCACGTTTCTGCGTTGCTTCATTGCGGAGAAATCCGTTGTTTTGCCAGACGCGCTTTTCTATACACTTGCGCTCAGTGGCGGTTCTAGACAAATTTGACTAGGGGGGCCAAGAAGGGGCCAGTGTTTAACCAGAGGGGCACATTAAAAAATGACAACAAGTGATATTTAAAGATTATAAACTTTATTTTACTTTAAAATCATACAAACATTTTAGGGATGCTCATATTGACCGTTCACTGTTAACCGACAGTAAGAATTTTAACCGATTTTTACTATAAGTTAAACGGTTTAATTTTTTTTACGTTTGCTGCATGGTGAAAGAAAAAAAATGTTTACTCACGGGCGCGTGTCGACACGTGCAGTGCGGCTGTTTAGACATATTTTGATGAGTAAGCACCTGCTTTACCTTCTCTTAGTTTGTGTAACTGATGTATAGCCTATGTGCTGCACGATAGCAATGGCGATGTTGCGTTATCAGAGAGTGAATCCGTGAATAAATGAATTCAAATTCTGAATTAAATATAGTCTTAAAAGTGCGCGCTCCCCTTACAATCACTGGAAAGCTGTCACTCATACATTACTGTAGTTCATCGCAATCTCTCAAAGTTAATAAAAGGTAATAAAATCACATTTACACAATACAATTAATCTCTTATTTACATCATGTCTACACTTTCTTTGTTTTAATGAGAGAGTTCTCAGAGGTGTAGAATTTCAGCAGAACTGAACCGGCACTTGATCATGAACTAACAATGAACAGCTGTATATTTTTATTAACTAACGTTAACAAAGATTTTACAAAGCCATTTACAAACTTGATTTAATTATCAGTGTGAAAAACAAAAGTAACACGGTTATGTGCAAGAACAACAAGTCACTCACGAAATGAAATTGTTTTGCTTACCTTCGACTCTTGCAACAGGAGAAATAAATCGTAGCTCCTCTATCCAAGAGTAGTTCTAATTGTTGCTGCAGTGTTTGTGTGCGCCGCTCTAATTTACCCATGTAAGTAGAACGATGCGTCGCATTAGTTCCGCTTTTGGCGCTCGTGTGTAAAACCATAATTAATTATTTTTTTTATTTGGTCAGTACGGGTGGCCAAGGATATGTCTACAGGGGCACGGGCCTCCGTGTAGAACCGCCACTGCTTGCAAGTGCACCTGTCTGCAGCCTGCAGATCGAGGCGGGGCTGAATCTGGGGCGGGGCTGCACGTGTCGTCCCGCCCACATGCCTTCTCATTGGTTGTAGGTAAATTAATGACGTCGACGCAACATCCCTCCCACAAATCATCTCATTGGTTAGTGAAATGGATTGACGTCGCTGCCACGATCAACAGGAAATGCAGTTGGGAACTATACTTATGAATTATACGTTTTATATAAACGCTGAATCCTTTGCTTATTTATTCAGCTTTCAGGTGTGTACCAATCTCAATAAAGGTTTTTAAAAAAAAAAAACGTTCGCTTATGACTGGTTTGTGGTTACATACATTTACAAGCAAGACATCTTTCCGCTGTTTATCCCATTTCTGGCAATCCGTGACTATAAATCAAAATGTTAGAAAAATAAATACAAACATTTATGACACATGAATGCATTTCACTGTTATTTATTTAAGATAATAATGTTCACAGTTATTTCTGATTCTCACTCCCAATCTAACAGTGACGCGATCAGCAATCTGGGTCCTCTGTGCTCAAATACATTAATTTCTCTAAGAAATTGAAATAACACCCTATAACAATCTGTTGACCCTTCCCGAAGTATATCTACTAAATTGAAACATATTTTAATTTCTTCTAATTTCGCTATTAATTGACCATATGCACGGATTAGTTCCTTGTTTAGTCAAGCCAGCCAATTCATTTCTGGTCAACTGTACTGTGCCCTAATATGAGCGTACTTTGTTCGTTTTTATCAACATAATCCATTTACAATCGAAGAAAAGTGTTGTTTGTCTAAGAGGACCAAACGTCCATGTATACCGTTTCAAGAATGACAAATGCCAGTTAAAAAAAAAAAAAAAATAGGCGAGTAAATCGTCTAAATATGCGCGAGTCATTGCTATGATTGACAGAAATACCCAGACAAACATCTGACAAGCTGATGTCAAAAAAAGAGCTTAAAATGATTCAGACTAAATTTAGAGTAACAAAACTACACCGGTAATAAATAAGTATTGGTTAAATATATGCTATTCAATAGATTTTACAGTTCAAGATAAAACTTAAAAGATGTTATTAAATTGTATAAAATATTTCATATTCCTATCGATTCATATTGAGTGCATTATTTAATTATTATACCATAATTATGTAATGTATTTGTAGTGAACTATATATTAGTATTTAAATAATTCACCCTTATAGGCTGTTTGTGTGTGAGCTTATCGATTTTCTGCACTTATATACATGAGGACAGTAAAAGTACTACAATTTATTATACTAGTAATTTTATAATAAATCAAAAAGTAAGACGTCTGGAAAAATATAGGGAGTTTAAAAGGTAGCTGCATAAAAAAATAATCCTCTGCTGCCATCTTTTGGTTATATTGGGTAATTCCATATTACGCTCCGTGCATAAGGTCAATTGTCTTTTTTCGGTTTCATATTTCCTGCACTCTAATATGACGTGTTCCACTTTTTCTTCATGCCCGCAATATTCACATTTCCCTGTGCCATGTTTACCTATTTTCAGTAATGTTCCATTTAATCCCGTGTGTCCAAACCGAAGCCTTGATATTGTTGTCTCTTCTTGCCTATTCCTCCCTGTACACCTTATTTCTCCCACTCTCCTTTGAATCTTATGAAACCATCGTCCTTTCCTATTTTCTTCCCATTGTTGTTGCCGCCATTGTTTCTTTAATTTATTTTTAATTATACTCTTAATTTCTGTTCTACTAATACTAACTGTTAAATCAATTTGATTATTTTTAGTAACTTCCTTTGCTATTTTATCTGCTATTTCATTTCCCTTAACTCCATAATGTTTTCAACGTCATTACTTTGCCACCAATGAGATGAGTTGTGGGAGTTACGTTATCTCGACATTATTAATTTACCTACAACCAATGAGAAGGCATGTGGGCGGGGCGACACGTGCAGCCCCGCCCCAGATTCAGCCCCGCCTCGATCTGCAGGCTGCAGACAGGTGCTTCTCACTGCTTGCGCTCTTATGTGTGTGCGCTCTGAGCCGCTCAAGCAGCTGCGTGTGTGTCTGCGGCCGCACTCAGAGCGTCTCAGTAGATCAGATTACACTCTCCGGCCGCCCGCTGTGCTGAACACAGCTGTGAACGATGACACAGACGCATATCCAGCGCGTAGAAGAAGAAGTGTCATGGAGAGGTTCCGGGTCACACAAGATGCTTCGACGGTTCGGGGAATTGTGGGATATGTAGTTTTTGGACTCTTTGAGTGTAGATATAATGTCTCAGAGGAATATAGCGGTCGCCATTATCCAAAATAGACGCTAAATGAATAAATAACGGGCCGTTTCCATGGAGAGCAGAGGATCCGCGGCTCATAAGCGCGTCTATAAGTATTACAGCGCTTCTATTCAGGTTTGTTTTATTCTTATAATTACTTTGAAACGTAAAGGACACCAAAACAATCTGCTAAGCTATGTATTGAGTGTATATTGAATATTGACAATAAAGTACAGTAGGTGTTTCAGTAAATACACAGGCAAACATAAAAATGAAACATAATTCAGTCAATAATCATGAAAAGTGCTATGGTACATAGTAAAATAGTATTCTAAGGGGTAATATGCTTTATAAAACCTGTTTTTGCTAAGAAACAGAAGTATACTTTTAGGGGGAAAAAAGTGGGGAAATAGGGGTAAAAGGGGTAATGTGACTCCCTTTGGTTATAATTCAATAACTTTCAATTAGAAACTGTTATATGAAAAAATCTTTTTTCTGGTATATCCTGAGACCTAGTGGAATCAAACAAAACAATTTGCAAAGAACTGAGACACCTAAATCCTGAGTTACAGACTTTCAAAAAAACACTTTTGAAAAAAAAATCAAAAAGCGCCTATGATTTTTTTGTTTTTATTGTAGTTTTTGAAACCTATATAATGTTATTTATAAATAATTACACTGATATTATGTAGTTTAAATGGTTTTCTATACAATGAAACCATTTTTTTTAATTTCCTCCATTGTATGTGTATAGGGGAACCATTTGAATTTAGGTAGGCCAAATGCAGGCGGAAATCCCCCAAATAGCCGCAGAGTGTAAGGGGTTAAACAGAAAAGGTTACTCAAATTGTAAAAAAAAAAAAAAAAAAAAAAAAAAAAAAAAAAACACACACGTCATACATACCGAGAAAACTGTGAAATGCTGCAATGCACATGGTCGCTCACCACACCGGATTACAGCTACTTGCACGTCCATGACTAAAAACAACTATAGTAATAAGTCTCCATTTAACAGATAAAAAGGCCTTTTTTCTAAAACTGAGACTAACCTGAAAACTAGCCAACGGCTGGTGCACAACATTCAGGAGGATGACCCAACTGCTAGCCCTCAAAGCACCACATGTCACAAAGGGGCGGTACCCAGGATGATGCATCCCGAGCTGCCAAACACTTCCCTCTTTAATATTCACAACATGGGCACCAATTGGCTCATGAAACGTACACAAATGACCAATCAAAATGAAATACAACCACTGATTGGTTAACTAATTTGAGTAACACCAGCCAATCATTCTGGGGCTATACCTCACTCTACTACAATAGCATAATATATTGTTGAGGATACACAATATAATTCCCCCCTCTGAGACTTTACCAAGTCTCACCACTAAACCCTTTACCCAGAGTACAACACTATGAGTCCGCCTCTCTCTTTTATCCATCGTTGGACCAATATCGGTCCATTAGTCCCTCTTACCAAATGGCTTCTTCATAATGCTGAACTCCGGAGGAAGTCAGACCCAAACATCTCTTCCCACAATTGACTAGGAAAGAGTAAAAGAATCTGCTTCCCTATCTATACAATCCTGGGGGTCAGTAAAATAAATCAACAATGTGTATGAAAGCATGTGCATAAAATGTCTTAGCCTTGCCCATGGTTGTCATGGTTATGTAGAATACATAACTGATTACTTAAATGAGTAAATAAATGAATAATCAAATATCAATAGTACAGAGAGATGTAATAGAGTGTGCTTTTTGCTCATCCCACGGTGCCAGAGGAACTCCAGACATTTCCGGTAGCCTAGAGCGCTATCTGGTTATGCAATCCATCGCTGCCAGAGGAACTTTCAGGCAGACCTCATTGCCTTCCAGTACTATCTGGTGTTGGAGTAGATGGTGCCTTCATCTTGCAATGGTATGTAATTGGCTGGGTTGACTGTTGTACATCTTTTTATTGTAATGTCTGGAAAGGTCAGCAACGTTGAGTATGCTATACACCTAGAAGGAGTCAGGACAAATTTTCCCTGCTCCAATAGTTCTGCTACTTTATGGTGAGTGTATATTATGACTGGATATTGGACATAGTGATTGTAGATGCTTTTTCATATGCAAAATACACTGCAGCTAACCCTTGTTGATAACATGGCGGATAGCCTTCAGCTACATTGTCCAGTTTAGTGCTATAATAGGCAATTGGTTGCTTCTTCCTTCCACTACAAGTTTCTTGCATTAATACTGCAGATGCATAACCATCTTTTCTGTTTGCAACATACATTGTCATACATTGGCATGGTCAAAGCAGGAGCATTCTGTAACTCTTTTTTCAATGATTCAAAGGCTACTAGTGCATCAGTTGTCCATATTAGTGGTGCTCTAAGATTTTGATGACCTACTTGTTTCATTAGAGACCTTAAGGGAGCTGTTTTGATGGCATAATCCTCAATCCAATCCGCACTAAATCCTGTCATCCCTAAGAAAGTCATCATCTGCCCTACTGTTTGAGGTTTAGGTGCTTTACTGATACCTTCTAACTGACTGGGTGAGATTGCTTTCATCCCATGTGAAATTGTACGTCCTAAGTATTCAACTTGTGGTAAGCAGTACTGCAGTTTTTTTTAGAGGCCTTGTGTCCCCCCTCAGCCAATTTAGTCAATACTTTAATGGAGTCTTGAGGCATTCTTGTGTAGGTGAGTTTTTTACCTTGGTAGGTGAATGCAAACAAAGGTCTGCTCTCTTCTGCTAAGGGAACACTGAAAAAGGCAGAACAATTATTCAATTACAGTATAATAGTTAGCAGCAGATGGAACATTGGTTAGTAGCGTATGTGGATTTGGAACTTCTGCAGGCCAGTCTTCCACAACCTCATTCACTGCTCTCAAATCATGCACCAAGCACCATTTTGATTTATCTGCCTTAGCTACTGGCAATATTGGGGTGTTACAATAACTAGTGGTTTCAACAAGCACTCCTGATTTCATCAACCCTTCAATGGTCTTTTTAATCCCTTCTTCTGCTTCTTGTTTCAAAGGGTATTGTAATTTTCTTGGTAACTTAGCTCCAGGTTTAAGTGCTATTCTAACCGGATTAGCTGACTTGACAAGTCCTACATCTGTGTCATGCTGAGACCACAACTCAGGTGGTACTTGTTTCTCCATTTCTTTTAACACCTCAGTCTGCTTTGTTTGATTGTCTTTATGTGATAACTCAGTTTTAGTATTTACAACCATTCTGGGGATACCCATCATTGGGGTGGCACACAAAATTTTAAGATATGTTTCATCTGCTGATTGGAAAATTAGAGGATTTTTTTGTAGCCTCCCACTTGCTTTTCTCTGCTTTTTTCATCATGGGCCCTAAATCTTTGGATGCACAGTCCTTATTAACATACAAAGTGACATGGGGAACTGAATCTGACACCTCAAACCATTCATCAATTAATTTTTCCCTATCTACCTGTAGAGCTGCACCTTTAGGTCCTACTACTATATATTGTGAGATCATGGGGATTTTCAACCCTTTTGTATCTGCTAACCATCTTTTCTCAAATTCTGGGTCTTTGTTTTCATCATACTTCATTGTACAATGAAATTCAGTTTTTGGTAAACTTGGTTCACAAAGCTGTTCCCTTATATACTTTCCCCATTTGCTAAGTGTTTTTTCTACATCTTCTTTTAGATCACCTAACCAATACATGTTAGCACATGGCTCTTGTGTATGTTGAAATACAGAAACATTCATTTGTGTGATTGCCCTTTCATCTATATAAATTCCTTATGGGGTACACCATATCTGCATCTTTAATTTACATATGGCATCTCTGCCTAACAAATTGACAGGTGTGTGTTCTGAGACTAATATTGGTATTCTTATTTCAGTGTCTTTCAGCCTAATGCTTACAGGGGCCGTCATAGGAACTACTGTCTTCATATATTTTCCAGACATGGGGAGGTGTGAGGCATACAATGGATTTAGGCATGAGAACGTGGCCCCTGTGTCAAGAAGTAGAGAAATGGGTTTTCCTTCTATTTTGAATTGCAGCATTGGTGACCCGTCTATGCAACCCTTCCATCGTGGGAGCCCCCCAGGGCCACACTCAATCACTCCTTCGAGCAGCTCCCTGGTATCCCTTGGCACCCCCACTTAGGAAGTCGCCCTTACGGGATTTTTATGCCCCTCTCAGGCACTGTGCACCTCTTATGCACACAAATCTCTTTTATCAATCTTTTGCATGCGCGCTTTTGACATCTGGAACTCCTTAATTTATACTTATTTTATACTTACTTTACATTTACTCAACTTTCTATTCAATATTTCAGATTCGATTTTTTGGTGAAGCCTTTGTCTCCGATCACCATGTAGTGAATTTTACAGGAGACTCAACTTATTTTAACTTGGCCCACCTAGGGACGCCAATTATGTAGTGAGTTCTGCTTTCGCCCACTAGGAAGGCGAAATAGTGTAGTGATGGGTACTCGTATCACCGATGACATTATGATTCTTGGATCACATGTCACTTAATGTGCGGTTATGAGTACATCACATAAGAAAGATTGGTGGGATATCTAACTTGTAGAACCTCTCACTGTATTATCAACACAAGGAAGACACAAGTGCAATAAAATAAATTTATTAACAAATGATAGACAAGAGTAATCAACTATTAAATGAATACAATAAATGCAAAAGGAATAAAGTGCATAAGATGCATAAAATGTGATTCAGTTGGGTGTTGCTATGTCATATCTTTGTTATCTTATGGAAAGATAAACTGTTGCTACTCTGAAACAAATAAGGTAAAGAACCTTAGTATGCATCAAACAAATAAATGAGCTATTATTTGTTATCAACTGCAATCAGCTATACAATATCTAATGTAAATTAGAAAGATCATATACTGATAGTACACAACAATGCCAAGGTCTCTGGAAGAGGTTTGGAAGTGATATTTACGTTCTTTGTGGTTGAGTGAGCAGTCCGGTGGCGGTGAATTCTTCCACTGGTTCTGCTGGGAGCAGTCAGTGGGAAAAGGAGCAGGAATCCGTTTCGACAGCCTTGAACGTGAAGCGCTGTAGGATGCTGATCTCCTGGAGCACCAAAGGGTCCTAAGATCTGGAATACTCAGATGTGGCCCTGGTGTAGGTGCTGAAGGCCCTTAGCTTGGAACACGCAAGCAAAGGTACCTGAAGTGAAGGTTTGCTCGCTGGAGCTTAACCTTGTTGCAAATGTCTGTTGGTCTTCTGCCTCTCTGGGCTAGAGACTCAGAACTTGGTCAATCCGCTTTGTCTCTCTCGGATGGAGACTTAGGACGTACTGCATCTGTTGTTGTCTTGCTGGACGAAGACTCTGAACGTGGAAAATATCTCTTTCCTCACAGACAGAACGTGGTCGTATCTGCTGCTGCCTCACAGCTGGAGACTTGGAGCGTGGAGCATCTGTTTCTGTCTCTCTGGACAGTAGGCTCAGAAGGGTTGTGTCTGTTAGTGTCTCTCTCTTGTGGAGCTGGAGACTCAGAATGGAGGTATCTGTTGCTGCCTTCCCAGTAACGGGCCGCTGACTCAGAAAGAAGTTTGATCTGTTACTGTCTCACCCTTGCGGCCTAAGACTCAGAAATGGTGTAACTGTTATGTCTTTCCCCGATGGGACTCAGACTCAGTACTTAGTTATCTGTTGCTGCCTTCCCTGTAATGGGCAGCAGACTCAGAACTAGGAGTGTCTTTTGGAGAGGTACCTTTATACCTTTCCGATGAGGAGGAGATTGCAATTTGGTGCTTCTCCATTTCCATGCTGTGATTGGCTGGTTCCATCAGAGCGGGGGACTTGGGGTAACCCAGCCTTCCTTCCTCTTGTGGAAGTCATTTGCATAGTCCAAACACAAAGTTAGAAAAGTTTGAATGATGTTTTACTGATGCATTTCTCACTTTCCAAAACACAATCAGAAAACATTTGGTCATGTAATGAACACATTAAGTCCAAACATGATGGGAAAAGATTGAACTGTCATGCATGCATTCATTTGTCCATTAACAGCTGAGTTTGTGTAAGATGTTGCACTACACATCGCTGTCAGTGAGAATACTTATTTCTCTGAATAAGTATAAGATGTGTGTGTTATGGTTCGCATCAGTTCAAGGTTTGAAAACATAGTAATGAATGGATTTGGATGGATCTTTGTGATCTCTCTTTGTTTCACCCACTGCTGCTGTGTCTGGAGATCCTAAGGAATTTTTATGGCTGTCACAGGACCAAACCTTAGGAAGCAGTATCAAGGTGGGTGAAGGGCAGAAACTGCGTCTTGACCAATAGGAAGTTCTGTCCTTCCTGAGTTTTTGTCCCAAAGGTCTCTTCTTGCCCTCTAAGAGGTGTCTGGCAGTTGTCCTGGCATCCTTATCTGATGGCGTTGGACAGTTTGCTTATGTTAGTCCACCAAGATCCAATCAAAATGTAGCAAACCTTTGTCCACTAGTGTGGCCAGGGAGGGGCCCTCGCCATAAACTGGGCCCTGGAATGCGTGGTCCACTACAACCACCACAGGTTTTAGCCTTAGCAGAACACGCAAACAATCCTCTAATCTAATCATAAGCAAAATTGCTTACCTTGTTTTTGGGGCCTTTTTTGGTTTGTCTGCGTGTCAGCCAGACATTGGACCCGCAACGGCTCCCGTCGACTCCGGACTTCTAGCCAATCCTGCCGACTACGCCAATCTTTATGTCGTTGCTCAATGGGGTCAATAAGGCTCAAAAAGCAGAGTTCCAGATGTCAAAATAAGACTTTATTGAACAAAGCAACAAAGCCGAGACAAGGGTCACCGCATCTCCATCACCTCACCCTTCTCTATCCTCTCTGCATTGGTATCCATATTTATATTGGTATCTATTTTGCCACAATTAATTACTCATCCTCCTGGCTTGTTTTTTAATGGTGTAATTTTGGTTAGATCAGCCTTTTTAAAAATAACTCTTACTGGTTTACAAAGTAACTTGTACTCATCCATCTCCATTGGTTGGAGGTGGTTACATGTATCATATTTGGCATATTTTGGAAGTGACACAAGGTACATTAGTTCACTTCAGTTCACCAGTATAGTCCAGTGGAAACCACCGGTGCTGCCCCACAGTAGGGCCATACAGTTCAATCCAGGTTAAGACATCCAATATTGTAATAATCAGCATTTTGATCAGTCTATGAATTACTGTTATGATCATATCATATTGAGTAACATAGCATAATATATTGTTGAGGATACACAATACTTTCTGAGGCTGAGGGAGTATCGAGGCTGGTATATCCTGCTCTGTCTTTATATGTCAACCCTAAAATGTGCTCAGATATTAACAGGGCTTTATTTAAGTTTATTTGGAAAAGCAGAACTGAGTATGTGAAAAGAAAAACTATTATTAGACCTTTTTCAGAGGGTGGGCTTAATGTCCTTGATTTTACTATTCTTAATATTATTTTTAAAGGAACCGTATGTAGGATTGTGGCCAAAACTGGTACTGCAATCACTTTCAAAATACTGTAGAACGGTGTATCCCCTCCCGCTCCCCCCTAGTCTCAGCCTCAGACGTCACACCCACGGAACGTTGGCTAAACGTCTGATGTATATGGTACACTTAACTGGAAACACTTCAGGAATGTCGAAGTCGTGATCTGATTAGTTGAATTTGATCGGATTTCCGGAACACGCGAGTGTCGCGTTTATTTTCGGTCCGCCGGGAAACAAAGCGCAGACTGATTTACTCGCGTTTTGCTAAAAGGTGCTTATGCAGACGCCGTTGTTGTTATACACATTTGCGACGTTCGCGAACAAATTACTGACTTACTGCTTGTTCTCCCTCTTCTTCGTTATCTTTCAATGCTGGTTATTTCAGTGACTGACTTGTTGCATGCCCGTCTGTTGTTGTGGGGGCATTTCTACGCCCCGAAACGTGACGCTGAACGAAACGAACTGTGATTGGTTGTTTTACATGTCGGTCAAACGGCCTTATGGGCGGGCCTTGGCCAATGAAAGCTGCTACGTGAGACTAGCTCCCCCCTGACTCGAGATTGCCAGCTAAACTGCAGGAGTAGGCTGCAACAAGGAGCTTCGGCAAGTGACGAGTCCTACACAGAAATTTGTTTTTGTTCTGTTAATTATGTTTATGCTTCACAAGAGATGTTTTGCGAAGTAATTATGTATCGCAAAAATTTACAGATGGCGATTAGCCAAATATTTCGCAAAGATGTACTGTAATACCACTTTTCAGTCGGAACAGATTGTTTTCATACCCTGCTAGTGGTGCGATATAAAGCTTTTTATGAACGCATTTAGCACGGGCGACCGCGGAAAATCTACTGTGTACTGAAGCAAAGTTAGCCAAACATAGATGAATTTTACCTGTTCAGGAGAAAATTACCAACGAAAGCGTCTATCTTCAAATTCTTCTCCGTTTTCAGCCGTCTCCATCTTTCAAAGGCATATCCTATACCAGGGGTTTTCAAACCTGTCCTGGAGCCTCCCCTGCCCTGCACATTTTGCTTGTCTCTCTCATCTAATACACCTGATTCAAATCATCAGCTCATTAGTAGAGACTGCAAGACCTGAATTGGGTGTGCCTAATAAGGGAGACACACAAAATGTGCAGGGCAGGGGAGGCTCCAGGACAGGTTTGAAAACCCCTGTTCTATACCAATCCTTGTTTTATTTCGGACTTTGTCACGACGTATTTCGGTTTCATAACGAGGTCTTTTACGTTTCGTAACGTTATAACGTTACATGTTTAATCCGACACGTTCCTATAGTTGCAGCTGTAACAGAGCTGGCAACCCGGATCACGAAACTCTACTGACTTTGTGATTGGTAGATAGCTGGAGGGTGGAGCCTCAGACCAAAACACAAAACGACAACAATAACATCAGTTGAGGGCTGCAACTCTCACTTTTAAATGACAATATCCTGGCCGGACCACTGTTGTCAGTGATATAAGTATTTGAAATGAACATGATTTCTTAATGTCTAGTGACATGTCAGGGCCATTTTATGATTAACTGACATAAATTTCTTACATACGGTTCCTTTAAAATCAATTGGATTAAACATTGCTTGGCCCAGAGGAAATCTATATGGTTTTATATCCCCAATCTATTTTTTTTTAAAGTGTTTAAGCGTGGTGGGTTATCTTTTCTACTATCGTGTGACTTCAAATACAGTAAACTTCCCATAAAATTATGAAACTTTCATAAGCAATCACTAGAAGCGTGGAAAATAACCTTCAAACATAATTTCTCTCCACATTCATGCATACTAAAAACAAGAGTATATTTAAAAAAGATCGGTTTGATAAAGGTATTATATTTCTTTCTGATTTATTGAACACGAATGGTGAGATTTATACTTACCAGCAATTTCTTTCTTTCTCAGGGATTGAATCTTCCAGAGATTATAATCTGGTTGTGAAAAGCATTTCCCCTAAATTGCTTTACCTTGTGAAAATACATCTTGGTTATAATTCAGCTGTCCGACAAATTCCAAATCTTGTTATTGGAGGTAGTAATATCATGGATATTAAGTGTAATAACTCACATATTAGAAAATGTCTTACTCGAGATGTCAGCTGTTACCCAAAAGCACTCATAAAGTGGAAACAATTCTTCTTCATACCTTCTATTGAGAAAATATGGTCAGCATCTAATACATTTTTACTGCCAAATAAGGTAAAGGAAATACATTTTAAGATATTGCACAGGTACTATCCTTGTAACACTTTTATTAACAAGTTTAAAAAAGATGTCTCACCTAAATGTTCATTTTGTAATTTAGAAAATGAATCACTTACACTTATTTTGTAACTGTAAATATTCTGAAGACTTTTGGAAACAGGTATCTATCTTGGTTTTTGATGTATTTTATAAAATAGTTAAAATAGATGAATCTATGATCCGTTTTTTGAATTGCAATACTGGATCAGAGTGTCACAATGTGGCTGAATGGAGGAGTGGAGATGAAGCAGGTGAACCGGATTAAATGAATATAAACAGTTTTATTAAACAAAACACTGAAACTAATACAAACAAACAAACAAACAAACAAACAAACAAACAAACAAACAAACAAACAAACAAAAACCGGGAGCAAGCAATGATAACATGTAACAATACATCGACGGACACTGGGGAGTGAGCAAACACAGACTTTATACACAGAAACATGGGCGTGGTCACAAACAAGATAACGAGGGGGAAATACAAATATGGGCAAGACTAAACCAAAAGGACTAAACCAAAAGGGGGAGAACAAGGACTAAACCAAATGAACTAGAAACATGGGGGGAAAAACACTTGGAAAACATGACAGAACAGGACAAAACACAAGGTGCGTTCGACTTCATGCAGCGCGGCGCAGACCGATCGGCGGCTGACTTGAAGTAGTGCATGCCGGTTAGAAATTTTGTCCGACTTGAACCGGCGCCAACGCCACGTGACGTTCACGTGTGGCATCAAAGTAATGCGAGAGCGTTTCGAGAACAGCCGGCTTGCTCAGCCAGCAGTGTTGCCAGATCAGGTTGACGATTTCCAGCCCAAAAGCTCACCAAAACCCGCCCACTTCAACAAAAACCAGCCCAAATTTTAACTGCCAAAATAAGGAGAATTTTATTGCCATGTCAAGGTTAATAAGGACCATTTTTATCTCTTTAAAAAAAGAATAATGACAAATAAAATAAAGATAAATCAATTTCACAGGAATATGGATCAAAACAGTCCGAAAATATGCGTAAAATGTCCAGAAATCTTTTCAAAGTGGAAATTAACCGATGACTTTAACCCTTGGAAAAACGCATGCATCATTTTTAATGTCCACAGTAAAAAATATGCTAATTTCTGTGCAAAAAGTGCACAATAAAGTTATGAGAAACAAATGTAATGTAAAACCCCGTCACTCACAAGTCATCACATCTCACTAACGTAAAAGACGTAAATTGATTGACAGGTCTCTGTTAAACTAAACCAGTAAGGGTTCCGTTAAGCAAAAATGAGTTGATGACTGCACTACACATTATATTACTGTGATACTTTGAGCTCGAACATACTAAAATAACATGACTAAAGATAAAAGCGAAGAAAAAAACTGCTGATTGTGCGGCTTTTATTTTTTTTTAAGCAGCCCAAATTTTGTCTACCCGCCCAATGCGTTATTCTCCGGTCCAAGCAGAGCAAAAGAAGCCCAATTGGGCGGAAACCCGCACAATCTGGCAACCCTGTCAGCCAGCCAGCGCAGCATTTCAGAAGGGACTGCGCCAGGCTGTGATGACGTCACAGCTTCTCATGATTGGCCACATTCACCACATGACGATGATCACGCGTGTTTCGTGCTTCAATCCATATAATTGCATAACAAATCAATTTGCATAGTCTACAATCTTTTGACTGCAGTACATTTTTTCCCTTAAATTCTTTATATTGGATTTGTGCATAAGTTTATTATTGTACTTTTTTCATACAGACCACTTATAGTATTCAGCTGCATATTTAAGTAATATTTTTTATGGAATAACTAAAATGTCACAGACATTTAATGTAATGTGGTCAACATTGATTGATGCTGAAATCTGTAGTTGCTGCTTCACTTGCATGTGCTGCATTTCTTCCAACAAAAAAGGTATTTCTATAGCTTCCAATTCATCTGCAATAAAGTAGGCAAACGCCACGTGATCTGCCATGTTTGAGGGAGCAACGAGATCTCCAACTTGTCCGACTTGATGGCTCCGTTTTCAGCTCCTCCCCGACTGCTTTCGGCTAATCTCGCCGATTGGTCTGCGCAGCGCAGCATGAGCTCGAACACACCTACAGACATATTCCTGACACAGAAGAAGTTGATAATGCTTTAAAGGTGTTAATTCTCTTTGGGAAGTTGCATATACATAAAACAAAAATAATGTCTATTGCTCCCTCTCTTCATTTTTTTCTGTAAAGACCTTAATATATTTTATGACTCATTGATTTCAATTACTAAACAAGAAATGTATAAAAACATCTCTAAAATTAAAAAAATGTTATTTGTAAATTGTAATGTCCATGATGTATACTTGTTATATGTATCCCCCACTTTTGTTTGTGTTCTGTATTGTGTAAGTCTCAAGGGATTCTGGGAGTTTTGACAGTTGGAGTTTGAATAGTGTTGGCTCCTTTAACGTTAAACATTCCATCAATGTAAGTCTGTGGGATTTCCCCCTGTTTTTATCGTCATTTTAGAGCAACTGTAAGTCCGATCTGTTAAAAAAGATATATATAGCACACTCGGTCAGATCAGTCTGAAGATTGAGAGTTTTAAGCTCTAGGACGAGTTAGTGTCGACGGATTTAGTCTCAGGACAATAATAATAATAATAATAATAATAATAAGTTTAGATAGCATTTCAGTAAATTGGCTTTGTAGGAATCAAGACTAGCGACTGAATCATTCATCTGAGTCGGTTCTTTTCAATGAATGTCGTTTGGAGCAGATTATTTCTTTCACCGAAAAACTTAAACGGTATATTTTATGAGAAAGAGAATAAAAAGAGCGCTGGAGAAAAATGAATATTAATATATGGACACCTGCTAATTCATCCTGTCGTTTGCCATCGACGAAGAATGTTTTATTAAACTCAACAAAAGTGTCAGTTATAAATTATATTATATTACATTATAAAATATAGCTAGCTACTTTCTCTAAACGACACCTTTCAATTTAGTGTAACTTAGCTATTTGTAGTTAGAAGTTTAACTAGCTACATGTTTGAGTAGGCTGTCCATGTATTCATATAAACACTCGTTTACGCCTTCCGACATTCCTTTCAAACCCACTTCCCCTCCTCCTTAGTTTAGATATCAGTCGATAAAAGAATGAGAGCAACAACATGAAACATTTCCCACCGCCACTTGTCTATCATGATCACAGTACAGTACTGCATATCACTAAAATTCTTGTTTACGAGCCATCTGACCGATTGCCAGCTGTTTTGATACAGTCATGCATTCCAAGTTAACAGATCAGAACATGTATTGTTTAATAACATTTAAATGGGAGTGTTTAATATATGCTGCATCTGTATTAAACACTCCCATTTAAATGCACGAAGTGTAATCAAATGCTAAGCAGATGACTGAACTACAACTTAAGCTGAACTACAGTTTCCTGATGTGATAACGTTTGTGTTTACGTCCTCTACAGTTCATATTCCGCTGCAGCTGCATGTCTTGCAACTTGAGGTGGCGTTGGTTCAACGATTAACTTTTGGGAACTTTTGGACCGAGGTGGCACGATCTTGGCGTTGCTAATAAGTGGACCATTCGTGATTTTCCATCGCAATTAATTAATAATTCAGTGTTGATTGTTTTAATGTTGTGTGCATTTATCTCACATTTGAGCGCGCCAGGTCGTGTTTTTGTTTGATTGCAGTAGCACCAAGTTTCTGAATGAAAACCCCGAACTAAGAATCTTCAGAGTTTGCTTTTACTGTAAAGGTTAACGTTAAAGATGTATTCTAAGATTCTTCTGACTAATCTACGAACGACTGCAAGCTTCTGCAAAACACTGCATTTTCTGCAGAGACCCTGGACTCCTTTTATATCTTCTCAACAGCGCTGGTAAGAAATCCTTAAAAAGATGCATGCATCGTGGTTGCAATGATTAATTTGGCGTAAGTTGTCAAACATTAGTCTAATTGCTTTTTATAGATTTCTTTTTGGAATTGTGTTTCTATATTTTTGTAAACTCGAAAATGACTGACTTCCTATGTATTGCATATCATTTGCTGTTATGTAATGCATTAACCCTTTAACTGACGTATATACTTTCTCTAGTGCAGTAAAAGATTCTGCTCCTCTTTCATGAATCCTACCCCTCACATAAATCTTTCAGCATTTTTACTTTTTCCAAAAACTTAATTCTGTATGATTTCTAAAAAAAAGATGTAGCTGCAAGCAGCGATTACTGGGGTTCAAGTGCCTTAAAGCATTTAAGCACATATAAAAAAAAGACATTATGTAGCAAGCCTTTTTTGTAAATACAGGTAATTTACCATTGAAATATTATGTTTTGTAACGTTTATGAATGTTATAGCACCAGCTGTGGTCCGATCTCCTTAAAACTTTGCATGCTTGTTTAGAAATACCTGTCACATGTGCTCACCAGGTTTTGTGAAGTTTTGAGTTTTCCTTTAGGCTTTATAGGATTTGGGGTAAATTATTTTCTAAACGACCCCGTTATAGCTTCCCAAAAGGTAAATTTAAACATTTTTTTGATAATTATTAACCTAGAGAGTCCAGAGAATTTTACTGTAGTGTTTTTTTTTTTACATCTTAATCACTTACCAAACGATTTGATTAAGAGCATTGAATTCTTTCAGATATCTTTAGATCAAACAGGTCAAACAGGCCCACCAAGTTTTAATCCGATCGGCCTCCGATAACCATGTCTAATAGGTCTAAGACTTAATGTTGATAGGACAAATGGTTGCGTAAGTATTAGGGGTGTGATAAGACACTTATCCCACGAGACGAGACACAAGACTGGGTTCACGAGAATGAGACGAGATAAGATTTTTAAACTTTTTTTTTTAAAAGAAATCCTCAGTGATGAAATATATAGGGAAAAAGAGTATTTTATTCAACTGAAAAACACAAAATGCTTGTGCATTTTGATATGAACTTGTACTTTATGAAATTAAACTTCTATTTTGACTTCCGACCATGTCCTCTGAGATTTTTCACAGTGCGGAAAGTCTTGTATTTTTTAATAATACTTTGCACTGTAGCCACTGGAACTTCAAAACATTTAGAAATGATCTTATAGCCCTTTCCTGACTTGTGAGCAGCCACAATGCGCAGCCGCAGGTCCTCAGTGAGCTCCTTTGTCTTAGCCATGGCTGTCTACAAACCAACAGCAGAGAACTTCTGTTTTTCACCTGTTGAGTTGATTAATGTTCCCATTAATGTTCCCAATGAATCAGAGTAATTAGGATGCTTTAGAGTAGCTTGGACTATTTGGAATGGTATAGAACTTTGGATTTTCCCATAGACTGTGACAGTTTGCAAAGGGTATGAATAATTTTGGACATGCCACTTTTTGTTTAAATGTAAATAAAAGCGAATCTGAGCCAAGGATTCCAACAACATAAGAACCTGAACCCCTAAAGAAAAAAATGAATTCTGTATGATTTCTGAGCTGCTTTTCTCATGGGGACCAAAAAAATGGTACCACAAGGTTTTCCACAAAAATGTACTGGTATTACTATACTAGTGGGAACATTTGGAATACCAGGTGCATACACACGTGTACACCCGCAATAAATGATTAGGTGATTTTTGTTGACCTTCCTGCTTTATGCCAATATGGTTTAGCAAGTTGGCAAGTTGATCCCCCAGCACTGCACATTTTAAATTCCTCCCCTATCAAACACTTCAATACCCGATTAGAAAAGAAGAGAAGAGAAAATGGGTAGAGACTACTGTTCAAAAGTTTTTCAGGCATGTGTTGTTTTTCCTTTTATTGAACAATGATGGATCAAAAGTAAAAGGCAAGACATTTATATTGTTACAAAAAAAAATGTTTCACGGTTTCCACAAAAATGATAAGCAGCATGACTGTTTTCAACACTGGTAATACCATTCTTGTTCCATGAGCACCAAATCAGCATATTAGAATATATAATATAATATATATAATATAGGCTACTTTTTTCCATGTGTATTTGAGTTTAGAAGAAGAAGCATCAACAACAACAAAAAATCTTCTTGTGTTGTCAGGATGTTTTGCTCTTTCTTTAGTGTGAACTTCACCCAAACAAAAAGACTACTTCCTTTATGAAACTGATGGTTGTTGTACTTTACAGAACTCACTTCATAATTTAATTCCAAGGATAGAAAATAGTATGTTTCTATCAAAACGTGTATCGAAATCTCTTATATACTGAAACTCTTCTTCTTGCTCCTCTTTTTTTCAGTGCCGTTCATGTGGATACCCCACCTAACATCCCAACCCTGACTACCAGTTATGCCCATGGCATCTCTACCAAATCACTACTCTCTAGTACTGTGGATGAGTGTCTTCTTCACACAGTGGAGCGCTACCCTGACCGTGAAGCTTTGGTTTTTATGCAAGATGGTACGCGCATGACTTTTGCCCAGTTCTACCAAGACGTGAGTGCTTTTGCTTTTTCTGCTTTTTCTACAGAGGACTGGTTAGAGAAGTGAATCCTGTAAGGCTGATGATAGATACACAGGGCAACTTTTTGGCAGATGTCCCATTGAGAATGGCCAGCAAATTTCTATCTGGATACTTTAGATTGGTCGTGGGATTAAAAAATATTGTAATTACAAAAAAAACCCTACACATTCCTAAGCAGCTCTTTATTAATCAGACCTAAATAAGCTTTAACAACAGAGTCCATGTGAAATCCAGTACTGGCAGAAACCGACAGGTGTTAAAATAGAAATGCATACCCATTTTACACTATTTGTTTATATAGAGTGTGTTACTTTAGATATGTGCATGAAGCACAATGAAAACGAATAGATCAATCGCTGGCATCATACTATTTGTGGTTATTTATGACCTATATCATTATCAAATGGCTTATTATTAGCGTATGCTATCTAGATTGGCTGATTTGGTCTACCTGGCACAGATATTGCTTCACTAGTAGCTGCTCTCTGACGTAAAGGGATCAGCACTGGGTTAAAGTGTATCAATCTGACAAGAAGTTAAACATTTACACATGAGAAATATTGTATCACAAAACTTGAATGTTTAAAACACACCAGTGGTATTCAACATGCATATTTCATGTGGAATGTCCATTTTTATAGTGAAGTGTATTTATTAATTTACTTTTGAGTCCACTAGAACATATTAGCATTTTACTGTAAAGTACACCACAAAAATATTTATTTTAAACCATACTGACTATTTATATTCTTGAAAACATCAAATTCAAATCCAATATTTTGCCCTCACAAATGTGACAACAAAAAATTCCATTTACAATTGAAGTCAAAAGTTTACATACACCTTTCAGAATCTGCAAAATGTAAATTATTTGGCCAAAATAAGAGGGAAAATCATACAAAATGCATGTTGTTTTTTATTTAGTACTGACCTGAATAAGATATTTCACAAAAAATATAATTACATATAGTCCACAAGAGACGATGTTCAAAAGTTTACATACACTTGATTCTTAATACTGTGTTGTTACCTGAATGATCCACAGCTGGGTTTTTTGGTTTAGTGGTAGTTGTTCATGAGTCCCTTCTTCATAAAAAAAAGTCCTTCAGGTCACATAGATTGTTTGGTTTTTCAGCATTTTATGTATTTGAACCAAACAATAGCTGTGTGATTTTAAGATCCATCTTTTCACACAAGAACACTCACTAATGCTTTAGAAGAAAAAACGATACATTGAGAGCCAGGGGTGTAAACTTTTGAATGGAATGAGGATGTGTACATTTTTCTTATTTTGCCTAAATATCATTTTTTTTTCCATTTAGTACTGCCATTCAGAAGCTACAGAAGATACATGTTCCCCAGAAGACAAAATAAGTTAAATTTACCCTGATCTTCAAATTAATAAAGTTTTCACCCCGGCTCTTAATGCTTTCCTTCTGAAGCGTCAGTGAGTGCTTGAACCTTCTGTAAAAGTTAAATATGAGTCCCTCAGTTGTCCTCAGTGTGAAAAGATGGATCTCATTGTTGGAAAAGGTTCAAATACACAAACAGAATTTGTGGGACCTGAAGCGGGCATGAACAACTATCACTGAACAAAAAAAATCCCCACAGCTGTGGATTATTCAGGTAACAACACAGTATTAAGAATCAAGTGTATGTAAACTTTTGAACGAGGGTCATTTTTATAAATTCAGTGATTATTTTCTCTTGTGGACTGTATGTAAATGTATTTAAGTGAAATATCTTATTCAGGTCAGTACTAAATAAAAAAAATTACATGCATTTTGTATGATTCCTCCTATTTTGGTAAAATAATTACCAATTTGCAGATTTTGACTTCAACTGTATGTTTTTTCATTCACAGATGCTTTTATCCAAATGAGAAACATTGCAATTTGTTTGTTGTAAAAGCCAATTATTATAACATTGTAACATTGGGTTGACAGCCTGTCACATAATTTTTAACTAATGTCACGTGCCTTCTCTTTTGTAATTGGTAATGTATTCATATTAGATGAGTATCATATCATATCTATTCCTTATTTAATGAACATTTGCTGTATTGCGTAAAAAATCCACCTTACATTTGACTGTGTCCAGGGCTAAATGCTGTAGTATTTTGATTTCAGGTGGAACAGGCTGCCGCAGGTCTGCTGGCTATCGGACTGAAGAGGGGCGATCGCTTAGGAATGTGGGGGCCAAATATCTATGAATGGGTACTAATGCAGTTTGCCACAGCTAAGGCAGGGATCATTTTGGTGAGTGTTTTTGACACTTGGTCTATCTGAGTATTCGTTAACAGCTGGTCTCTAACCTGTCCACGTTTATTGTGATTTGACAGGTTGCAGTGAACCCAGCTTATCAACTGCAAGAGGCAGAATTTGCACTCAGAAAGGTAAGTTAATATTTATACATGCAGTAAAGAACAACAAACAGCTGAATGTCCAAACCTAATAGGGGTCTATTTACACTAAAACAGGTTTTGTTTTATATGAAAGCTTGTTTACTGTTAATTGTGAGATTTAAAGTCACAGTTACATATGAAGTTGTGAGGAATAGTTACATTTCCGAGAAATAAAGTCACCATGGCCTTTCTTTTTACTCTGAAGCAAGGTTTTATAGCTTTTAACCGTGTCTACATCGGACACAACCATTTACACTCATGTCACATCGTGCCACAAAAGTTAGAGGATGTAAACACTGGATTCAGCAAAGCGACAGTGGAAAATAATTTGTCCTTTGTGTCAGTACATCATGAATAGAACAAGGTATCGTTTTTCTATAGAGATGTTGCTCATGTCGCACCACACCCAGTGCAGTCAGGTTTAGATCAGGACTCTGCATTGGGCCATTTCATTATATTAATTATATTAGCATTGTTTTGCATGAAAATTGCATGGGAGATGCTTGCAAGGAAGGAACTGCATGTTGCTGAAGAAGGTCAGTGAGGGAAAAATTATTTGATCCCCTGCTAATTGCCCACTCACAAAGATCATTCTATAATTTTAATGGTAGGTTTATTTTAACCGTGAGAGACAGAATAACAACAAAACAAATCCAAAAAAACTCATTTAAAACAAGTAATAAATTGATTTGCATTTTAATGAGTAAAATACATTTTTGATCCTCTATCAATCAGCAAGATTTCTGGCTCCCAGGTGTCTTTTATACAAGTAACAAACTGAGATTAGAAGCACTATCTTAATGGGTGTGCTCCTAATCTCAGTTTGTTACCTGTATAAAAGACACCTGTCCACAGAAGCAATCAATCAATCAGATTCCAAACTCTCCACTAGGGGTGTAAATCGGAGCCTTCAAGACGATTCGATACGATACCGATTTCTTAAGCTAACGATTCGATTATTTTCGATACTTCAGAATTCCCTGTGATACGATGCGATTCGATCCGATTCGATTCAATACTAGATATTTTTACATGATATCTATTAAGTTTCAAATAAATCAACAAAAATAGTTAATAATTTGCCTTTTATTGAGAATACAGAAACAGTATTCTATTCACATAATGTGTTACACTAAAGCAGTAGTGCTCAATGCACTGCAAATAGAACAGCAAATATAAGTTACTGCATCTACGAAGTGCAATCAGATAAATTGTAATAAGAAAAAAAAAAGGCTAATGCTTATAGTGCAGGTCTACTATGGCCAATTAGCCTATTCACTGTTTTAAAAAGTTTCATTTATACAAAATTGGTTACATTTTGAAAATAAAATTTGCATCTTATTAAGAGGTAATGGTCACACATCCTTTGCAGTAGATGAACTGCAAATAGAATACTACTCCACAAAATCAGTTCAAAATCATCGCTCTTGAAAGTCAGACAACAATGTGAGGTCTGTGAACATGAACAACATCATAGATGGACTGTGAAACGAAAGTAACACGTGTGAAGTAGAAGACAATAATGAGTTTAGCGCCACCCGCAGCTTAGGAGTAAGTAGTACGCTTACGTCGGAGCCATATACAGTAAAAGAAAGGTCGGAACGGATTCTAAAAATAGACAAGTGAACAAACAGGCGGCAAAATAAACACATTAATCGATACTCTTGCGGACGAATCGATGCATTGAATCGGCGGCTGCATAATCGATGCATCGATACGAATCGATTAATATTTACACCCCTACTCTCCACCATGGCCAAGACCAAAAAGCTGTCCAAGGATGTCAGGAACAAGATTGTAGACCTACACAAGGCTGGAATGGCTACAAGACCATCGCCAAGTAGCTTGGTGAGAAGGTGACAACAGTTGGTACGATCATTTGCAAATGGAAGAAACAAAAAATCTCCCCTTAGTCTGGGGCTCGATGCAAGATCTCACCTCGTGGAGTTTTAATGATCATGAGAATGGTGAGGAATCAGCCCAGAACTACACGAGAGGATCTTGTCAATGATCTCAAGGAAGCTGGGACCATAGACTCCAAGAAAACAATTGGTAACACAATATGCCATGAATGACTGAAATTCTGCAATGCCTGCAAGGTCCCCCTGCTCAAGAAAGCACATTTACAGGCCTGTTTGAAGTTTGCCAATGACATCTAAATGATTCAGAGAACTAGGTGAAAGTGTTGTTGTCAGATGAGACCAAAATCAAGCTCTTAGGCATCAACTCAACTCACCATGTTTGGAGGAGGAGAAATGCTGCCTATGACCCCAAGAACACCATACCCACCGTCAAACATGGAGGTGGAAACATTATGCTTTGGGGGTGTTTTTCTGCTAAGGGGACAAGACAACTGCACCGCATCAAAGGGATGATGGACAAGGCCATGTACCATCAAAACTTGGGTGAGAATCTCCTTCCCTCGTTGAAAAAGGATCATGGATGGGTCTTCCAGCATGACAATGACCCAAAACACACAGCCAAAGCAACAAAGGAGTGGCTCAAGAAGCAGCACATTAAGGTCCTGGAGTGGCCTAGCCAGTCTCCAGACCTTAATCCCATAGATAATCTGTGGAAGGAGCTGAAGGTTTGAGTTGCCAAAGTCAGCCTGGAAACCTCAATGACTTGGAGAGGATCTGCAAAGATGAGTGGAACAAAATCCCTCCTGAGATGTGTGCAAACCTGGTGGCCAACTACAAGAAACGTCTAACCTCTGTGATTGCCAAGAAGGGTTTCTCCCCCAAGTACTAAGTCATGTTTTGCAAAGAGGTCAAATACTTATTTCACTGATTAAAATGCAAATCAATTTATAACCTTCTTAGCCATTTGATTATTTCTGCTGATCCGACTTCTCTTAAAGGTCCCATATTGTACACATTTCTGGAGGTTTATTTTAGTTGTTGGTGTCCTTAAGAATATATATTTGCGGTATAAGTGCCAAAATCCATCTCAATATATTTTTACAGCTCCTTTGAGCTGTGTCAAAAACAGGTCGATTTTGGCCCATCTAATTAATATTCATGAGCCTCTCTTCTGATTGGCCTGTTGTTTTCTGAGTGACGCACAGCCAGGCCAATCACAGGTAACTACGGTCATGTATCGTTGTAGCCGAACCCAGAGCCATAGAGAGAGCCTACCCTGCTGATACTCAACAGGATATTTCAGAATGATCATTAATGTTTTTTCTTTTTCAAACACTGAATGCAGTAAGCTACATAACTGTTGCTTTAGTAAAGCCCCTTTAACAATGCGCGCTGATTCTGGAAAATTACGGGAACGAGCGCTGTGTAAACAAAAGCCAGAACCATAAAGGAAGTGTTGTAGTGATGATGCACGTTTCCCTGCGACTCTTCACGACAAAAAATACGTGCAAAGTGGAATGAAGCAGCGATCAGACAGAGCCAGCTCCTCACTATCAGTGCTGAAGCACAGTTTGTTCAGGTTAGTTTCAGTTTAGTGAAACGTACGCTTCGCATTACATCTCACATCCAAACGTCACATGTCTTTATGGGTTGTGTGTAGAGCACGCACAGATTCCGGAAAACAACTGTGAATGAACCAAATTAAACAATTCCGGAACAAATCATGGGAAACATTATCCGTGTATTTACCGGAATCGCTGTGTGGCTGAAGTTGACGTGCCACTGGTCTCTTATATTCACGTTGTTCTGAAGCCTGTGCAATGATGTAGTTTCGACATGAACAGACTGATTAGTTTCCGTGTTGTTGTTGCTTAGCAATGTTATGGAATCGATGTTGTCGGGGGTTTGACAAAAGGAGGGTGGGACGTGATTGGTGCTCGGGGTGGTGACTGAAGGCGGTGACTGAGTAGATCGGACGTCACATCGTTACGGAAGTCACAGTGGCTCGTGAAAATGAACAGCTACTTTAAGCAGGCTGTTTGCAGTTTACAGTGGATTGATTGTTTTGAAACTCATATGGTAGTTACATAGCCCCTAGACCTCAGTTATCATGAAAAAAGCCAGGAAATTTCGATTTTGACAATATGGGACCTTTAAACATGCACTGAACTGACAAGCAATTCCAGCTGCAGTGTTGAACCAATTCCCCAATTCTCAGCATTATCTTGTCTTCTCATCTATTTGTCTTATGTGGACGACCAGCATTTTTGTGTGACTTGAATGAATTAGTGTCATTGTAAACCTGCGGTATTTGAAGAAATTTGCAATGACCAACTTCTCTTGAAATGGCTGAAAGGCTCATTCGTTCGGCCTTCATCGGGACCGCCTCATGTTGCAGAGTTTCAGTCACCTTAAAGCGGCCCGCCATCTTGTTTCAGAATACAATTGATTTATTAAATATATGCTTAAAAACTGATCCTCTACTCCTGTTATGATAACTTTAAATAGGACTAAACAGTGACTTTGAAATTTAGGAAATTGTAGGTTGTTCTCTAATTTTGCTCATATGCAACCTTTATGAATGCTTAATGGCTTAATGCTTCTTTTAGGTGCAGTGCAATGCAATTGTTTGTCCAACGCAATTTAAAACCCAAAAGTACTGTGACATGTTAAGGCAGCTTTGTCCGGAGATGGAGACAGCCTCTCCTGGAGGAATCAAGAGTTCAAGGTACAGGTGATGTAATAAAAACCAATATTGATGTACAAAATCAGTATTGAGGTCCAGAGGGTGGCTGAGTTGTTATTTTATTTTCAGACTACCAGACCTACACTCTGTGATTGTTACTGACAGTAAACAGCCTGGAGCTTTCCAAATGAAAGATGTGATGCAGGCAGGAAGCAGCCAATACCATCAACAACTACAAGAACTGCAGAAGAAACTCACTTGTGATGATCCCATAAACATTCAGTTTACTTCGGTACTTTGCTTAATTTTAATTTGCACACACACACACACACACACACACACACACACACACACATACATATATATATATATATACACGCTACCAGTCAAAAGTTTTTGAACAGTAAAATTTTTAATGTTTTTATAAAAGTCTCTTCACCAAACCTGCATTTATTTGATCCGAAGTACAACAAAAACAGTAAACGTTTGAAATATTTTTACTATTAAAAAAAACTGTTTTCTATTTGAATATATTTTAAAATATAATTTATTCCTGTGATCAAATCTAACTTTTCAGCATCATTACTCCAGTCTTCAGTGTCACATGATCTTTCAGTAATCATTCTAATATGCTGATTTAGTGTTCAAGAAACATTTTTTATTATTGTTATTTTCAATATTTAAAACAGTTAAGTACATTTTCAGGTTTCTTTGATGAATAGAAAGCATTTATCTGAAATAAAAAAAACTTTTGTAACATTATACACTATACAATTCAAAAGCATGAGTCAGTGTAATATTTAAAATATTTAAAATTATTAATTTTATTTAGCAAGTATGCTTTAATTTGATTAAACGTTATGATAAAGACATTTATAATGTTACAAAATATTTCTATTTCAGATCAACGCTGTTCTTCTGAACTTTCTGTTCATCAAAAAAATCTGAAAAAATCTACTCGACTGTTTTCAACAAAATAAAAATAATAAATAGTTTGAGCAGCAAATCAGAATATTAGAATGGTTCCGGAGGATCATGTGACTGGAGTAATAATGCTAAAAATTCAGCTTTGAAATTACAAAAAATATATTCAAATAGAAAACAAATAGTAAAAATATTTCAAAATGTGACTGGGTGAGCAGAAGAGGCTTCTTTAAAAACATTAAAAATCTTACTGTTCAAAAACTTGACTGGTAGTGTGTGTGCGCGTGTATATATCTTACAATTCAGACTTTTATTCTCAGTATTACTACATTATATCTATATACTCTGTATACACTGGTATTTGGCTGGTTGGGACAAACAAGGCATTGTTTTAAACCACATTTAGAGAAATAAGCAAATAAATGGCCAACTTACCATTGCCTCTGCATAAAATGTCTTTTTTTTTTTTTTTTTACTTAAAAACTAGGTAGTACCCACTATATTGTTGTCTTGAAACACAGCCTAGTGAACTTTATCTACAGTAAATGCTACACTATAAATGTATCATTTAGTTTTGTTCTCTATGATTCTCAGGGAACTACTGGAAAGCCCAAAGGAGCTACTCTGTCTCATCACAACATTGTGAACAATGCTTATTTCATCGGCACTCGTATAGGCTACCACTGGAGGGTGGGTACATGTGATCAAAGGACAAAGAAAATACAGTGAAACAAGTGTTTGTTGCTTTGAAATGTTCTTTTGTCCGAGATCTGTTTAAAAAGCGATCTTTATATTTTGTAAAAAATGTTTTAAATAAATCTCCATACATTTTCTTGTAGTGCAAGCAGTATGTGTAATATTTAATCTTCTTGTTCTCACAGAAAAATGTGCGAATCTGTGTGCCGGTGCCCATGTATCACTGTTTTGGCTCTGTGGGTGGTGGTATGGTCATGGCTGTTCATAGCAGCACAATAGTTTTCCCATCCACCGGGTATGATGGACATGCCAACCTGGTGGCAATAGAGAACGAGAAGTATGTTGTGATTGATTTTTTACATTTATTTTAATTAGCCCTCAGATGCACTAATTATGACATACATTAATTGATTTTTATTTGGAATTTGAAACAAGATTGATATTTTGTGAAAGAGTTGCACATCTGTCCTTTGCAATAGAAGATAATGCTAAACCTTAAGGTACTGTGGTGCAACTTACCTCAGCCACAGTACATTTGAAAGGAGGACAGTCAAGTAGAATTTATCTAAGGATCAAAGGTCATGTAGTGTACTTCATGCTTAACTGGACAAACAGATTTGTGCTGTATTTTTTTAATGTGATTGGCACAAAGTTCACTGTTTACCCAGGTGCACGTTTGTGTATGGCACCCCTACTATGTTTATTGACATGCTTAATCAGCCTGAGTTGCCCAAGATTGATTTGTCATCAGTTCAGGGTGGTAAGTCAATCAAACCTTTATACAGTCCATTGCGTAATGTTACTTTTCTGAGAAATCAATGAGTACATCCTGCACTTTCACCCTGTATTCTTCTAAGATTATCTGTTTTGTATCTCCCAGGTCTTGTTGCCGGATCTCCTTGTCCACCTGAGGTCATCCGTAAGGTTATCAGTGTCATGGGTGTTAAGGAAATGGTGGTAAGTAGTTAATTATAATAAAAGGCATTTGTTTATAGGCAGTGCACATCCTCAGTTATGAATCAAGCCGATTATAATTGTGTGCAGACTGCATGCCAGTATCACTAGAGGGAGACAGAGAATTAATACAAAGTCACTCATAGCCTAACTCACCTGGTCTGTATATTTCTTGTAGTACTGTCCTTTTGTTTCTTAGAAAAAATATCTGCCTTATTTTGATTCACTTTCCATTAAATATTCCCTTTATATTTAAAAATGGCTTGGTATTTGTACAAAATATACATTGCTGTTTTAAAGTTTGGGGTTGGTTTTAAATGTCTTTGAAAGAAGTCTCTTGCTCACTAAGGCAGCTTTCATTTAATCAGATAAAACAAGTAAAATAGTAATATTGTGTACTATTATTACTGTTTAAAATATTTAATATATTAAAAAAGTAATTTATTCTTTTGATGGCAAAGCTGAATTTTACTTAAGTGTCACATAATCCTTCAGAAATCATTCTAATATGCAGATCATTACTTATTGTTATCAGTGTTGAAACTATGATGCATTCCATGATACAGGATTCTATAATAAAAAAAAAAAATGTTTTTTATTAATATGTGACCCTAGACCACAAAACCAGTCATAAGTAGCACGGGTATATTTGCAGCAATAGCCAACAATATGGGTCAAAATTATTTATTTTCTATTATGCCCAAAATCATTAGGATATTAGGTAAAGAAAATGTTCCATTAATATATGTTTTTATATGCATTGCATAAGAATTTAATTTGGAAAACTTTAGAGGTTATTTTCTCATTTTTTAAATTTTTTTGCACCCTTAGATTCCTGATTTTCAAGTAGTTGTATCTCGACCAAATATTGTCCTATTCTAACACACCATACATCAATGGAAAGCTTATTTATTCAGGTGGTATATAAATCTCAATATGGAAAAAAATGACCTCTATGACTTTTGTGGTCCAGGGTCACATATAGAACCGTCACTGATCAATTTCATGCATACTTGGTACATAAATTAAACTCTTTAAAAAACATACTCACTCCAAACTTTTTAATGGTATTGTGTAACTATCAAAGAAATAGTTCAGTTAAAATGTAGGAGTAATTTATTCACTCTCATGTTGTTCTAAACTGATTTTCTATCTTTGAGCTGTTTTTTTCCATAAAATGAAGCTGTAAAGCCCCAAAAAGAACCCTAGAAGCAGTCCATGTTATTTGCACTATAACTAAAGTCTTCTGAAGCCATAATAGCTTTGTGTGAGAAGCAAACTAAATTTAGGATGAAGAATACACTTATTTACTAAAAAAGATCACTTTATGAAAAAGAGCATCTTGGACATTCTGTTATAACTAACTAATTTCCACAAAAAAAACAAAAAAAACCCCATCATACTGGTTTTGAAGATAAGTAAATTATTTTTGGGTGAACTATACCTTTAAATACCAGGTATGGAGAAGGTAACAGAATCTAAACAAGTACTGTTTTCCAAAGAACTTATTGCACAATTTGAGTGCATCCAGTTTTCATTCTTTTAACAAACCATTACTATAGTGGAGCTTAATATGTCTTTTATTGAGCATGAGTACATCACAATAACAAATTGAAAACATTAGACTGGAGAACCTCCATTTGTCTTAACTTTTAGTCTCTTTTCATTTTACCTGCTCTTCGTAAATCCTCTTCTTCTGGCACCATGATTATTTGTGTCATTTCTTGATTTTGACTGGTCAGTCGCACCATAATCTGTATATTTTGCAACCAATCCTGATCATCCTCTCTGGATTTAATTTGTGATAATGACTAGCTGTGTTATACACAGCCTTATCATTGTCTCATTTAACATTTTGATGGCTAGCCACCTTTTTCCTTCCCGTAAGTAAAAAAAGTGGTTGCGGCCATTTGTAAATTGTATGGGTCTGGCTTCCGGTCTCATCTGCGTCCAGCTATTTTTAGCTGTACAAAAAGCTTGTTTTGCTGACTTATAACGCAAATTGCTGTGTCTTACCATATTATTTTAATAAATTATCTTAATAATTAAACAATTGTATCATTTACTGCACGTTGTTGTTGTTCTTTTCTGTGTTTCCCTGTAGAGGATAATGAAGTGTCATCCATAGGCTTACTTCCTTGTTAAAGAGAGGTGGATAAAAAAATTCATATTTTCCTGGCCTGAGTTGCTTTAGACTTTGGTCAGGGGTGTAAAGAAGAAGAGGTCAGGCCATGTCACATCATGAATGTGTCAGTTTTAGTCATGGTCAAGGTTTGTTATGTTTGCAAACCCTTTGAAATTCCTAGCAGGACGTTGTGAGATGTTTACAGCTAAGGATGAGCTCCCAATGTTGAAAGAGGATCTCTTGTGATATAACTGTAGTTATATCATTTTAAGTGCTTCAACCATTAATAATGGAAGTATGCTGTGGAAGACCATAAAATTAGAATCAGAATAGACCAGATTCATTCTACAGGCCATTTGAGTTGATATACATAAAAGGTTTGGCTGTGATATAAATCCTACCACATTTCTATGCTGAAATCTGGAAAAACAAAAAATACATTAGGCTATATCACCTTGAGGAGTTTGAAGAATTATCTGTGCACGTCTATAATCTCTCAAATGAGAGACTGGTTTCATGTGAATGTTGAAGTGTAAGAAAATATAAATTAAATGATAGGAAGGACATTTAAAACTTACCTCAAACATGTGGCCAAGATGAAGCCTAATGCTGTGTGCACACCAAATGCGAAGTGACTATTCTCATTGCTTTATCCACCTTATTTTTCCAAGTGGGTGCGGCCATTGGTAAATGTTATGGCTCTGGCTTCCGGTCTCATCCACTTCCAGCTATTGTAAGTTTACAAAACAGCTCGTTTTGCTGCTTGATATTAAAAATTGGTGTGTCTTACCATGTTATTTTAATGTATTATGGTTCTTACGAACACACTGGTTTGAAAAGCAAGCAGTTTTACCGTTTACTTAAAGTTGTAATTCTTTTTGTTAAGCCTTCTCACCCATAGGCTTACTTCCGCGTTGAAGAATAGGTAGATAGATAACTCACAGGATGTTTTTCGTTACACATGTGCTAATAAAATCATAGCGTGATGCTTTCCGCCATTTTCTAATACAACCTGACGTGATTGGCTTGCGCGGAAGACGCGATCTTGCCCGTTCGCCCAAGTACTGCTCACTGCAGAGCCAAATGGCCTCCAGCTCCACCTATCTTGATGTTCAGCTCCACCTCTGAGTGAACAAATGGGTGGAGTTAGGGATAGGGTAAGGGGTAGGGTTAGGGTGTGGTTAGGGTGTGGTTAGGTGTCTATCTCCACCCATTACCTCCAGCTCCTCCCATATGGCTCTGCAGCGAGCACCGTTCGCGGCAGTCGCGTCGCGTCATACGCGTCGCCCGGCGCGAATTCGGCGCTGCGTCCGAAATCGCATACTGCTTCAGTAAGTACTACATTTAAATTCAAACGTACTTCATGACCGTTAAAACAGTACGTTCTATATAGTATGAATATGGGTAGTATGAATGGAATTCGGACGTACTACATCCGCCGCGTCTCCACTTTCCGCCATTTTTCGAATAACGACTCCTCTCCTGGAGCCTGAAGTGTCCATGGAATGCGTACTGCAGAATTCGGGCGGAAGCAGTAGGTCATCCGGGTACTTCTCGCCTACTGTATTTCGAATACTATGAATTCGGACATACTACTCGCCTCACATACTGTTTTTCGCGTTTTATATAGTAGGGAAGTATGCGATTTCGGACGCAGCACGAGTCTATTTGCGTCTTTGCATTGACTTTGTATGTAATCTACTCGCTCGAATAATTAAATTCGGTTTTGGTGTGCACACATCATACTCTTTGTACTTCAATAAGATACTTATGAGTCTCTAAGTAAATGCTAATCAATACAAATCTTTTTTACTGCCCTTTTGAAAAAAAAAACAGAATATGCTGGTTAGGTATGTTTTGGTGCTGGGATGCTGGTTTTAGCTGGTTTATGCTGGTCCTTTGCTGGTTAATGCTTAGCTGGTCATGTTGCTGGTCGAGGACCAGCATAAACCAGCTAAAACCAGCATCCCAGCACCAAAACATACCTAACCAGCATATTCTGTTTTTTTCAACAGGGTGATTCTCATTTTCTCCTACTACTTTTGATTTGCAGAAACTAGTTCTGTGATAACGTTGGTTTTCTCACCATGTTGTTGGAATTAGCATATACATTACCATAACAGTGAACAGTTTGAGCTGTATTTCCTTTGTGTGGTGTACATGTTTGTGAAAACTCCTTTTGCAAACTCACACAATTGCTCCTTCAGGGTGTTTGTCAATGTCTGTAAACACACATTTATGCTATTCATGTTATTTAGTATGAGTTGAGTCAGCGCATCTATATGTCACACAAAAAATGAGTGAAAGAGGAAATGGACAGTCCCAATGTAGCAGTCTGCATTGCTTTTCTTTTCTGCACATTGAAGTCCCGACACCTGGACAGGCTTCTTCTCCCTGTCCTCCTGCGGGAACATAGAAAAAAGATGACCAAGCTTAGTTTTGGACATCTGATGGTCTGCACATAGTGCCAAAGCCAAAATGGAAAAGCACAAACAAACCTTAAAGGACAAAGAGAGCAGGAGAAACATGAAGGATAGTTTGGAAAAACATAACAGACAGTATTTTACCTCAAGGCAGTCGCCCAAACCCATGTCCTGACCACAATTATAGTATTACAATTCACTCTTTCATGTTGGGAGAGGTAAAAACACTTATGGTTAGCATTAGCCTCTTGATTCCCTGTGCAAAATATGCAACTTTAATTTCTGACAGAAGTTACTGGAAGTTAATGTTTTGGATTATTGAAATCATACTTTAATGTCTTTAATAGCAACATTTTAATTTATATTTGTTGTTGATAAGCTCATTAATTGAGGTATGACCACCAATGACTAAATTGACAAGTTTGACCTAGATTTCTCCACTCCGAAATCAATGGGATTACTTTGCAAACCTGTGTTTAAATTATTTCATAACCATTTACCCTTGTTTATTGCATCCATCGTGGTTATTTAGGATTTGTGGAAGCACTTGAGCAGTGAATCTCATGAGTATCTCCTGATGAAAAGGTCTTTTATGGGAGAGCAGTGGTGTCTTGCTCTATGCACCACAGAGAACCCTTGAGACCGGTTATTTACCCTTTTTTTCTTCTTCGTAATTTATTTACATTCGCAAATCCTGTGGAAAAGGCTAGCTGTCAGACTGAGGACTGTGATTAATGTCTCATTTTTATGATCATAGCTGGAGCCTTAATCCTGTGGTCTCATTTACAAGACCTCTGTGGACCACATAAACCTTTTATGGGTCTGGATAGTAGACCTCCGTTTAGGGTGTGAGTCTCAAAAATGGAAGACTTGGTTGTTTAGTAATTTTTAGTAATCTTAGTAATGTTTAGTAGTCAGGATAGCTGGTTATCATTTTGTAATTTAACATCTGGTCTCTCTGGCTTAACTAACAAAAATTCCTTGGTCAACTTTGACTTTTTACCTCAGCACACTACTAAAAATAAAGGTTCTTCATTGGCATTAATGGTTCTACGAAGAACTGTGAACATCCACTGAACCTTTCAAATGCAGAAAAAGTTGTTTATAGTTAAAGTTCTTTAAATTTTTAAAATGTTCTTCAAAATGGTTATTATTTTTTAAACTTCACTGAAAGGTTCTTTGGGGAACCAAAAATGGTTCTTCTATGGCATTACTGCAAAAACACCCTTTTGGAACCATATTTTTAAAAGTGAAAATACTTGTAACTAATTTTTAATTAAATTAATAATTTTACAATATTACATTACATTACTCACTAGAAACTCTAACAGATCATGTTTTCATGTCATTTTAAAGGATAACTATTGCCAAAATGCAACCTGGGCTGTTTTTTTACTGTAAACGAGACAAACCTATATCTAAAAGCATAATTACGACAGAAAAGAAAGGTTTTGAACAACTCACTTACACTGTTTGGGTTTCCGCTCGCAGCCATCTTGCCAGTCAAGAGGTGTCGATCTCCGAATGCCAATGAATGGACTCCATTGGACGAAATTTTAGGCTTATATGAGGCTCTTTTTACAACTAGAAGGTTAATATTGTTTTTCACTTGCAACAAAACAACGAATTAGCCGTGCATTTATATGGAAATATGCTTTAGGAGCTATCCATCCTCGCATTCGGAGATCAACACCTCTTGACTGGCAAGACGGCCGCGAGCGAAAACTCAAACAGTGAAAGTGAGTTGTTCAAAACCTTTCTTTTTAGTAAACTCTGTGTACACAAACAATGTTCTCAATGCTCGAGTTCATGTGTAGAGACCCAGGCGATACTTCGAGCAAAGTTTCATGGTGTGTCGAGCCTTCTTAGTGTTGTAAAAATATCGATTTTGATGCGCTCAAAGTTATGCCCCTAGTACTCCCATTCACCGGCCATTGACCACAAAATGAAATTACGGTCAATCTCAAAAACGGCTCATTTGTCGTAATTATGCTTTTAGATATAAGTTTGTCTCGTTTACAGTAAAAAAACAGCCCAGGTTGCATTTTGGCAATAGTTATCCTTTAAGTCTTATTTTGACGTTACACAGTGGTTATATCTAAGTGTGTGAGATATTTACTTACTTTTTTAATTAGTCTTCCCATTAACGACTTTATATTGTTCATTTAGACTGATTCGCAAACACGGAATGTGTACAAACACAAGAGGAGGGATTTAACACATCAACCAATCGTGGCCAATCATAACCAGTAATACCCAATCATATCGTGATGGAGGCATTCCTTCCTTTTAATGTGACTTTCCCCCATTCATTCTCAATTACCCCCCAACCAAACTCACTGCACACTTTAGGGAGTCTGGTAATACTCAATGGGAGGCGAGAGAGACGCAGACTCTAATTGTAACTTTACCTGCTGGTGTCGCTGTTGGACAATGTTTCTTTAGAAAAAAATAATGATTTATACACTTTTTAATGTTATATTTTGCAATATTGGTGTTGTTTTATTTTTGTAATATTAATTTTTCATCCAATATTTTGATAAAATGTGTACCTTGAATGCAATGTAAACCATTAGAATAAAAGCCAAATGCTGTCTAGTAGGCCTTGGTTATAAACCACTGTGCTAAAGGATATTAAGGTAGCCTTTTATATTTAAAGGGATAGTTCACCCAAAAATGAAAATTCTGTCAATACTCACCTTCAAGTCGTTACAAACCCATAAGACTTTTGTTCATCTTCAGAACACAAATTAAGATATTTTTGATTAAATTTGAGAGCTTTTAATTGCAGAGCAATTAAAATGTTCAAGGGCCAGAAAGGTAGTAAGGACATTGTTAAATAGTCCATGTGACATCAGTGATTCAACCGAAATGTCCGAAGATGAATGTAAGTGTGAGTAATTAATGACAGAAGTTTCATTTTTTTTATTTTTATCATGAACTAACCCTTTAATGTCATTTTTGTAGTGTTTTCATTTTTAAGTTTGTATTTAGGTTCTCAATTTGTGGAATTCACAGGGCTGCTTACCATCTCAAAGCCGTGCTCCCTTCCTGGCCCTCTTTATCTTTGCCTTGCAGCGGCTGAAAGCAGTGCTGTCTCTTATTTGCTTTCCTTTCTGGCTTCCAGGAGAAGCACAAACTGCATCAGGGCGATGGCGGCTAGTGTCCATCCATCTGTAGAAGCAAATCCAAACAATTGAAGTTAATGTCAGTTGTTTTTTAATTTGACATATTTCAGAGTAAAACTAGACATTTAGCAAGATAAAAATATATGAGAGTGGGGCTTTTTTGTCAAGAATTATTTAATAGTAAAAAGTGGGCATTTTTTTAATTTATTATATATTAGCTCACACAGCCTTGGCCACATCCGTGAACATGTTTACAGTATTGTTTATTGATAATATCACAAATGTGTATTAAAGGGTTAGTTCAGTCATTAATTATTCACACTCATGTCGTTCCAAACATGTATAACTTTAGTTCATCCTTGGAACACAAATTAAGATATTTTTGATGAAATCTGAGAGCTTTCCCACTATGCAGGGTCAGAAAGCTCTTGGATTTCATCAAAAATATCTTAATTTGTGTTCTGAAGATGAACGAAGATCTTGCAGGTTTGGAACAACATGAGGGTGAATAAATAATGACAGAATTTTCATTATTGGGTAAACTATCCCTTTAAGAAGGTTAAATTTTGATTTCATATTAACTTGAATGAAGCCATGAAGTAAAAGCATAGTTTATTTTTGTCGACTACATCAAACTTAAACACAGTTATGTTTAAAGTCATCATTTGTTGTCTCTTACTTTCTGAGGTTTGCTAACTGGCAGTTGCAGGTCCAGGGGTTGTTAAAAAGAGTGATGTTCTGGAGGGTCCCGAACTCAAGGCTGCTCGGCAGTGATTTTAGCTTGTTGTTCTCGAGGTGCAGAGATTTAAGAGCCGTCACTCCCTCAAAGGCAGCACTGGAGAACTTAATAGGTAGAAAGGACAGATATACAGTTGTTCACCATATGTACAGTCGATAACACGTTATAACTCACTGCTTTTACAGTTGACATTTAAAGTCACTCTTAATATCTAAAGGAGACTTGTGGATGCTGGACTGAGAGCTTTTTGTCCACATGAAAGGCCTTTCTCATGCTGTCCTATGTGCCAGAGCTTATGTAAACCTGTCCGCACTTTCCTTCCAGCCCTCCATCAAACTTCATAAGCGTATGCAAGACTGCTAAAAACTTCACCCAGGTGTTAGATGTGCGTGGTGTCTGCTTTATAGGAAGATGACGGTCGAGGGGCTTAGAATGTGTACACACAGTGTGTGTGGGTGTGTTATGTAAGCGTAGAAAAGATGCACTTATTGAAGGGACGTTTTGGAAATTTCCACTCAGATTGCAAGGGATGTGGAGCATTTGGTAATTTGAGGCAATGGAGTATGGATCGATTCCAGCATGGAAGGGTTGTTTTCACTTTTTCTGTCTGTCCACTCTTCCATCGACCTGCTCTTCTGCCAGAAATGCCTGAATTGGGCTGAATTGTCCATTCAGGTGAGGCAACTACAGCCTGAAATACTTCTCTTCATGGGCCACGGAACACCCTGTCACTATTTACCTGTCTGCTAACCCTTGCTGACCTGTTTACATGGTGCACCAAGTGAGAGGAAAAAACTGGGGTCTCAAAATAACATTTTTCAAGCAAATAGACCCTAAAAATATCCACACGTGAGGGGAGAGTGGTTATTTTTTCCCTTTTCTATCATACAAACAACACTGACCAACTGCATGGCGCCGTTGCTTGTTTTTACACATATTTGTGTGTGTAGAAATAATATAAATCATTTAAAATAATTCATATTATAATATATTATAATATTTGTATGTTCTAATATATAAAATATATATTTATAAATAATAAAAACATTTTTGTGTGTGTGTGTATGTGTATATATAATATATATATATATATATATATATATATATTAGGGCTGCCACTAATGATTATTTTGTTAATTGAGTAATCGTCAATTATTCTGATGATTAATTAGACTAATCTGATCTTTTTTTATTTTTGGGTGGTAATAAAAACAGACCTAAGCAATATAAATAATAAAAGCGCATATTAATCCTGCAGCGGTCGATTATTCGGACAATTAATCGAGTAATGTGATCTTTTTTTTGTGGTAATAAAAACAGACTTAAGCAATAAAAATAAAGTGCATATTAAACCTGCAGTGTTTGATTATTCGGACGATTAATCAAGTAATCTGATCTTTTTTTCCTTATTTTTTTTGTTGTTGGTGGCAATAAAAACAGACCTAAGCAATATAAAAATAGCACTTATTAAACCTGCAGCGGTTGATTATTCTGACGATTAAATGAGTAATTTGATTTTCTTTTTTGTGGTAATAAAAACAAACCTAAGCAATATAAATAATAAAGCGCATGTTAAACCTGCAGCGGTCGATTATTCTGACGATTAATCGAGTAATCTGATCGCTTTTTTTGTGGTGATAAAAACAGACCTAAGTAATATAAATAGTAAAGCACAAATTAAACCTGCAGTGGTTGATTATTCTGACAATTAATCGAGTAATCTGATCTTTTTTGGGGTAATAAACAGACCTAAGCAATGTAAATAATAAAGCAAATATGCAGTGGTCAATTATTCTGACAATTAATCGAGTAATCTTATTTTTTTTTTGTGGTATTAAAAACAGAGCTAAGTAATAAAAACCAACAATCCATATTAATATATTTATATTTAACTGTATCACAGCCTTTGTGAATTCACAATATCACTATGCTTTATTTTGATTTTGAAATGCTTTTATTTCGTGCAGCCTTAGAAAACAGTCTAAAAATGCTTTTAATGGATTCTCGTCCGTGGAATGTGCCACGTCTGGTATTTTGATGTTTAATCATCACGGGCAACATGCAATCAAGGATTTTTTATAATCGAGATTAATTAAGTTTTAATTAAGAGTAATCGGTATGATGATTAATCGAGTGAGCAGATCTTTTTTTTGTGGTAATAAAAAAGATTTTTTAATGCTCAAATTTAATGTGAAAGTGAGTCTTTTCTGTCACATACTGGGTGCATAATAACTTTTAAAGTGTAATTTTCATGATAGTTTTCACTGTTACACTGGTATCAGTTCATGTGGAAAGTCTGCTGCAGTCAGATCAAAGACAAGGAAAAGATAAATGTATCTCTTAAACACTTTCATTAGCCATATAGTGTTCCAGAGGGAATTATCCTGCTGGAATAGCATATGTGCATCCTGACATAAAGCACATGTGACCTTTTTAAGGCCTGAAAATATGAAGGGAATGGACCAGGAGGATCTTATTAAAAGAAAACAGGTGAAAGTCTCCAGCACAGGTCTGTTTTAGCTGGATATCACTGTCTTTCAGACTACAGTTTACTCCGGTAGGGTTTCAGTACATCAGCATGACCAGCTGATAAATGTAAAGTTTGTTTGCCAATGCTAAGCTTCCCAAAAACCAAATACAAGCATGCATTTATTTAAGAAGCCAGCCATCAATTTTAGCAGCCAGCAGTAGGGGAAAACATTCATTTGGTTCACAGTCAGCATCTCAATTCCAATATTTGATTCTACAGACTTACCTTCTCCAGGCTCATGTTATTTAGATGCAGCTTCTCCATGTAGCGCCCAAAGCTCCGGAAAGCATGGTCAGGGATGAGGGTGAGAGGGTTTTTGGACAGGTTGAGTTCCTCCACGACTCGCAGCTTGCTCATAGCCAGGAGAGGGTAGGTGGACAGCTTGTTACGGTCCAGAGTTAGAATAGCCAGGTTCTCCACTTCATCCAAGGAACCTGGCTGTATGGAGCTCAACTCATTGCCACTCAGATAAAGCCATCGGAGATCACTAGCACCGGTGAAAGTACCAGGCTGCAGCTCTCGAAGCTTGTTGTTATCAAGCTGCAGGATAAACAGGTTGATCATTGGAGAAAGCATGCCCTTCGAAAGACTTGTAATTTGGTTCCCGTCCAAGTAGAGATAAGTCAGTTCGGTCAGGTCATCAAAAGCGCCTGGTTTGATGGTGCTGATCTCATTGTTAGACAAGTAGAGGTAGATGAGCTTCTTTAGCCCTTTGAAAGCCTGACTAGCGACCTCTCGGATTTGACAGTGCTGTAGGTGCAGAGAAATGAGCCCCTTCATTTCGCTGAAGCCTCCGGTTGGGAGATTTCCCAGGTTGTTGCGTTGCATGTTCAGGAGACGAGTGGCCTCGGATATGCGGGGGATCTTCTTCAGCCCGACGCTATCGCAGATAACATGTTGCAGGTCCCCATGACAGTGGCACTGGCTTGGGCACTGAGTTGGTGCACCAAACACAAAGGGGACGCAGACCTGCAGACACAGTAGCACCAGTAGGAAGTTGAAACTGTACATGTTCACACCGTGTTGGTCAGTCCACTGCTTTATGCTGTCTGGCTGTTGGTCTTCTTGCGCCTTTACTCCAAGTCTTGCAGCGGGAACATTTACAGACAGCAAAAGTGGTCCACACAACCTCAGAGTAAAGAGAGGGAGTGTGTGAGAGTGCAGAGAGAGAGGGCTAGAGGTGAGCTCGAGAGAGGGAGAGAGGGGAGGTGTGTGAGTCAGAGGAAAGGAGTGAAGTAAGCTGAACGCATGATTGTTTATAATAGTTTCTGAGTGTTTAGTTCTGCTCTAAATATTACATAGCCATTGCAGAAGCTGAAAATAAGCTTAATTGTTTGTTTGTTTGAGTAGTGCTTACAATATACACTGCTGTTCGAAAGTTTGGGATCAGTAAGACTTGTTATGTTTTTAGAGATGTCTCTTATGCTCATCAAGACTGCATTTATTTGATCAGAAATACAGGGGAACCTATTTTTTTGGAACCTGTGATTGTGTTTTTTTTAGTGGTGGGCCGTTATCGGCGTTAACGTGCTGCGTTAACGTGAAACTCTTATCGTGCGATAAAAAAAATATCGCCGTTAATCTATTCTCAAATTTGGGTTGGGAGCTGGGTCTAAACTACGCAAGCTATGGTGACTTTCACCTTGATAGTTTAACGCGGATGTATACCGAAGAATATGGTTGCGCGTTTAAGTCTCCTCCACCAAAACACAGACGGGATCGCGTAGTCCTCCATTCATAAAAACCGAATCTACTATAGCGAAATGCCACGTAAATTCGTCGTTTTTTGGATTCATAAATCAAATGTTGGTCAGTCACTTAATTCAAATCGCGATATGGACTAGTGTATGTGAAAACTGAAATGCAAAAAGACCGTTTTAATATGAATCCGATATGTTCCGTTTGCCTAGCTGTATGTATGCATTGCGGAGACGAGCTTTTACTACACGCATACTGAAACACACGTGACGCTCCCGGTAATTTTTGGCATTTTCATCTCACATGAACAGATAAACTCAATCTCCCAAACTGCTGTGAGTGTCACTTTTACCGTTTCATTTGAGAAAACTAGCATCATATCATACTGTATGACACAGAAACTTCACGGCAACCTGTCAAAATAAAAGTACGGTGTAACATGTAATGGGCTGGGTAGGTGTTGACGTTAAAAAAAAACACACAATCTAATAGGGAGAAAAAATAATTTCATTGTTAGTTAGTTAGTAAACACAATTACATCTAATTGAACAATTTATTTTCATCAACAAATTATCATAGAACAGCTTTATGAGCTTTATGATCCAGACTTTAAGTCATTATTTGGGTAGCACACATATTCTGAATGCCTTCAGCAGAATTCAAATTAGCCATTTTAATCTAGATTAATCTAGATTAATTCCAAGATTTAATCTAGATTAATCTAGATTAAAAAAATTAATCTATGCCCACCCCTTTTTTTTTTTTTTTTTCGGGATTCTTTGATGAATAAAAAGTTAAAAAGAACAGCATTTATTCAAAATAGAAAACTTTTGCTGTTTTTATCAATTCAACACATCCTTGCTGAATAAAAGTATTAATTTCTTTCAAAAAGAAGAAAGATTAAAATGTACTGACCCCAAATCTTTTGAACAGTAGTGTATACCATTACAAAAGATTTCTATTTTGAATAAATGCTGTTCTTTTTAACTTTTTATTCAGTAGGTTCTAAAAATATGAGTAGCACAACTGTTTCCAACTGTCACGTGTGGGGAGTAAGGAGGTCTGGGTCCAAATGCAGGGAGAAAGGTGTTTTAATAAGAAAACAATAAACAAACAAACAAAAGGCCAACACGGCACAAAACTTAACATAAACTTAACGAAACAGGGAACAAGGTCAAGAGCTTAGGTCTGGAACACAAATGTACATGGAAGACAAAAGACAATGCAGCCAGAAAGAGTAGTGGGAAATGAGAGTTCTTATAGACAAGATAATTGTGAGCAGGAGTGAGTGTAATCAGTGCTAATGACAAGACATGAGTAAATACTTAGGAAAGTGTAGTGCAGGGAAGGGAAAACAGCGACCTCAGGTGGCTGAGGGAAGCCCCACAGCCCAGATCATGACAGTACCCCCTCTCAAGGGAACGGCTTCCAGACGTTCCCAAAACAAAAACAAAAAATCTGGAGGGAGGAGGAACGGTGGAAGGTGTCTCAGGGGGAGGGATGGCGGGCCAGGCCCGTGCAGCAGAGGAACGTGGGTGGACACTGCCGCCAGAGGAACGTGAGCTGACCTCGCCGCCAGTGGAACGTCCGCGGGCCCCGCAGCCAGAGGAATGCGAGCTGGCCCTGCAGCCAGGGGAACAGGAACAGAGAGCGCGGTCACCGGCGCGTCAGGAACAGAGAGAACGGTCACCGGCGCGTCCGGAACAGAGAGAGCGGTCACCGTCGCGTCCGGAACAGAGAGAGCGGTCACCGCCGCGTCCGGAACAGAGAGAGCGGCCACCGCCGCGTCCGGAACAGAGAGAGCGGTCACCGCCGCGTCCGGAACAGAGAGAGCGGTCACCGCCGCGTCCGGAACAGAGAGAGCGGTCACCGCCGCGTCCGGAACAGAGAGAGCGGTCACCGCCGCGTCCGGAACAGAGAGAGCGGTCACCGCCGCGTCCGGAACAGAGAGAGCGGTCACCGCCGCGTCCGGAACAGAGAGAGCGGTCACCGCCGCGTCCGGAACAGAGAGAGCGGCCACCGCCGCGTCCGGAACAGAGAGAGCGGTCACCGCCGCGTCCGGAACAGAGAGAGCGGTCACCGCCGCGTCAGGAACAGAGAGAGCGGTCACCGCCGCGTCCGGAACAGAGAGAGCGGTCACCGCCGCGTCCGGAACAGAGAGAGCGGTCACCGCCACGTCAGGAACAGAGAGAGCGGTCACCGCCGCGTCCGGAACAGAGAGAGCGGTCACCGCCGCGTCCAGAACAGAGAGAGCGGTCACCGCCGCGTCCGGAACAGAGAGAGCGGCCACCGCCGCGTCCGGAACAGAGAGAGCGGTCACCGCCGCGTCCAGAACAGAGAGAGCGGTCACCGCCACGTCAGGAACAGAGAGAGCGGTCACCGCCGCGTCCGGAACAGAGAGAGCGGTCACCGCCGCGTCCAGAACAGAGAGAGCGGTCACCGCCGCGTCCGGAACAGAGAGAGCGGTCACCGCCGCGTCCAGAACAGAGAGAGCGGTCACCGCCGCGTCCGGAACAGAGGGCGCATTCACAGCCGCAACAGGAACAGAGGGCGCGGTTGCCTCCGCGTCCGGAACAGAGAACGCAGTCGCCTCCGCGTTAGGCGTAGAGATATCGGTCATGGCCGCGTCCTGAACAGAGAGCGTGTTCAAAGCCGCGTCAGGCACAGAGTGAGCGGTCATCGCCGCATCAGGAACAGCGAGAGCGGTCACCGCCGCATCAGAAACAGCGAGAGCGGTCACCGCCGCATCAGGCACAGAGTGAGCGGTCATCGCCGCATCAGGCACAGAGTGAGCGGTCACCACGCACATTCCCTAGTGAGGAGAGCAAGGTGGCGTTCGCGCTCACCCTGTTGACGGGGAGGGCGGCATTGTGGGGAACGGCGGTGTGGGAAAACCAAGATCCCTGTTGCGCCTCGTTCTCAGCACTCGCCGCCGAGATGAAACGGGTTTTTGACCCTCTCTGCCAGAGACCGCGCGGACACTGGCGGATCTCCGACAGGGGGGGAGGTCCGTTTCAGACTACAGCATAGAGTTTCGAACCCTGGGGGCGGAGTGCCAGTGGAACAAGGAGGCGCAGTGGGACATGTTCCTGCATGGGCTGGCTGCATTCTGTCACGTGTGGGGAGTAAGGAGGTCTGGGTCCAAATGCAGGGAGAAAGGTGTTTTAATAAGAAAACAATAAATAAACAAACAAAAGGCCAACACAGCACAAAACTTAACATAAACTTAACGAAACAGGGAACAAGGTCAAGAGCTTAGGTCTGGAACACAAATGTACATGGAAGACAAAAGACAATGCAGCCAGAAAGAGTAGTGGGAAATGAGAGTTCTTATAGACAAGATAATTGTGAGCAGGAGTGAGTGTAATCAGTGCTAATGACAAGACATGAGTGAATACTTAGGAAAGTGTAGTGCAGGGAAGGGAAAACAGCGACCTCAGGTGGCTGAGGGAAGCCCCACAGCCCAGATCATGACACCAACATATTAGAATGATTATTGAAGGATCATGTGACATGTAAGACTGGAGTAATGATGCTGAAAATTCAGCTCTGATCACAGGAATAAATTAGATTTTAATGTATATTAAAACAGAAAAACATTATTTTCCATTAATATTTCACATTATAATTTTTTTTCTGTATTTTTGATCAAATAAGCGCAGCCTTGATGATCATAAGAAACGTCTTTAAAAAACATTACAAATCTTACTGATCCCAAACTTTTGAACGGCAGTGTAGTTCTGCTTTTAACTTTGCGTAGCCATTGCAGAAGCTGCAAGATATTTATTAAAAATATATTTCAAATATTTATTGCTTATAATACAGTTATGCTTCTAACATTACATAGCAATTGCAGAATCTGCAAGATATTTATTCAAAATAAATTTTAAATATTTATGTATTTATTGTTTTGGTGTTTAAAACAAAGAACTGCTTTTAATGTTACATAGCAGTTGCAGAATCTGCAAGATATTTATTAAATATTTATTTATTATATTACAGTTTGCCCTTAACATTGCATAGCAATGGCAACGTCTGCAAGGTATTTACTTATTAATTAAGTTGTTTTTTTATTTAAATAGTGTTTATAGCACAGTTTTGCTTCTAACTTTACATAGCCCTTGCTATGTAAACATATAACATATTTACATATTTCCAGAAGGCAAAGTAATAAGAAAGTTGATATACACTTCCAGTCAAAAGTTTTTGAACAGTGATTTTTAATGCTTTTATATTTGATCCAAAATACAGCAAAATCAGTAATATTGTGATTATTATTATCAATATTTAAAATAGTTATGTCAATTTTTTTCAGGATTCTTTAATGAATAGAAAGATCCAAAGATCAGCATTTATCTGCAATAAAAAAACTTGTTAAACTTGTAACATTCAAAGGCTTTTTTTTATTTAGCGAGGATGCTTTAAATTGATCAAAAGAAGATAAAGACATTAATAATGTTACAACAGATTTCTATTTCAGATAAATGCTGTTCTTCTGAACCTGTTATTCATCAAAGAAACCTGAAAAAATTCTACTCAGCTGTTTTCAACATAATTATTGAATATAGTTTTTTTTGAATGTGACTGGAGTAATGATGCAAAAAAAATCAGCTTTGAAATCACAGGAATAAATTACATATTCAAAAATAGAAATATATTCAAATAGAAAACAGTTATTTGAAATAGTTTTCTGCAAAATTATTACTGTATTGCTGTACTTTAGATCAAATAAATGCAGGCTTGGTGAGCAGAAAAGACTTCTTTAAAAACATTAACAATCTTACTGTTCAAAAACGTATGACTAGTGTACTTTTTTTAGATTGTGTTTTTTTTTAATACCTCACGCATCACTTGATGTTGTGTATGAGTCCCTGTTTTGTCCTGGTAGGTGAAATCTTCCACTTATCTAGATAAAAATCCCCCAGGACCTCTAGGTTCTTTGGTTTCCCATCATGCTCTACACATTCAAGTTCTCACCACAGTGGCTTTGCAAATTAAGGACCTCATACATAATTCCAAAAAAAAAAGTAATTTCTCCATTTCACTGTCTCCTCAAGTCTTTCTCACAATTTAAGTCATTATTCACTAATAATATTCACTTCCATTTGAGAACCCAACATTTAAAAGATCTGACTCATACAGTTCATTAGTAATTTTAATCCTTCATATGAAGATGCATTAAAAAATTTGATGCATTAAACAATTTTGTAATCACACTCATGTGAATTTTCATCTTTCATCATTTCCACAAGCCTGATTTGTGAGAGATTTCAGTTTTGATTCTATTTTAAGAAGAAATCTTTTTTTTTGTTTTTCTTCCTTTAAATAAATAAAAGGTTCCCAGTGCATGTTTGGTCCGAACAAGTTCAGAGGTCTGAAATGTGATTGTATTTTTATTTTTAGTCTCTCATTTCGCAGGCTAATTTGTGCGCAGCCAGATCTCATGAGGTTAAGGTGAGACTGCGTGTCGTGCCAGACATTTCCATTGTTTTTAGTCGGCAAAAGAAGGAAAAGGAGCCACTCCCGTGTGGTGGGCCGTTTTATAACATATAATCACCGCCAGATGTTTGGCTGGTATCACATCACAACAATGGAAATGGAGGTTTTTCTTTTGTCTGCAGTGGAGCGTTTCATGGACTGGAGAGGCACATTCCTCTGCATAAAAGTCTTCTTGCATTTCAGCTATATACAGTATTCAATATAAAAAAAATAAAAAAAAAGTAAATGAAGTGCACTGTGAAATCACCCAGTATTTTTTCCACATGACAAAATGTTTCATCCTTGTTCCTTTTTGGTTCAAAGACCTGATAGACCTCAGGAATCTAGTGTTTGCTTAACAAATTTAACATTTTATCGGCAAAGTGTATGTCTTTGCTTCTTTCAAGTGGACATTCACACATACTGCGTAGTGTTTGGCTAGTAGTAGCTTTAATAAATCAGGTGAGCAAAGTAACGTTTAACACTGATATTTGACTCTGAAATCCCAATAAAGCTATACTAGCTATTAAAGATGATTGATGCCATTTTTTCAATTTACTTATTGAGCTCAAAAGCTAATGACTCACTCAAAATCCCTTCAGATGTTCCACAAAAACATTATAAATGTCTGGCACGTCACACGGTCTCACCTCAACAGCTGGCAGCGCTTGTAATTCAGTTTGGTAAACACTTGACGTTGATGAAGTTATGTCTCTTAAAGACACTGATGAATTCTTTCCAGTGTATATTATCTAGTTTGTTATTTGGATGATATATTATTGCCTGTAATGGTACTGTTAAGTGAGAAAGCTGGGGTTCAAAACAACAGCTGGTGTGCCAGTTCTCAGGTGCGCACCACATACCTCACCTGCTTCCCAGGCCTGGCCTATTCAGCTGATTCAGCTGTCTGTTTGCCATTAGGCTAGTTTGTGGAAAAATGTTAGCTAAAGGCCTTTACCACATTCGGCTGTGCAAAAAGAGTAAGCACACTAACTGAAAAGAAATCTGTGACAGAAATCAGAATGTATGCAATGGTCAAATTTGTTTGATCAAAGCAATGTTGGTTTAATATTGTTCAATTTTTATATACATTTATTTTTTATTTAATTTATATTGGTTTATCAGTTTATTTTTTTTAAATAAATGTTCTAAAAATTTATTAATAATTAAATAATTAAAATTAAAATGTTCTAAAAATTGATAAATTATGATAATTAAATACATAAAAAAAATCACAAATAAAATATAATGTAATTTATTTGTTAAATTACATGTAACATTTTAAAAATGTGAAACTGAAGCCTTTCATAATCATTATCTGATTTTTTTATATTAAATAATAAATTCAACAATTAAATTTTTATTATAAATATTTTATTTTGTTATAAAATAAGTATATTAACAATAATACATGATTTTAAATATTTATGTATATGATTTTTAAAGCATTAAACTAAAAATGCTAAATTTAAAAATAAATTATTTTTATATAAAGTTATCAATTAATTATACATTTTGAAATAAATGAAAAGATGGTAAATTGGTAAAGCATGATAATAAAATAATTTTATGTTATTGTTTATTAAATGTAAAAGAAAAAAAATATATATATTACACTTTAAAAATGCTAAATTGAAGCGTTTTCATAAGTGTTGTCAGAAATATATGATATTAAATTATAATTTTTTATATTAAATTATCAATTAATAATACATTTATTTAATAATACATTCATTTTAAAATCTTTGTTTATACATTATTTTTAAAAATATATTATACTTTAAAATGCTAAAATGTTTTCATTAGTATTTTATATATTAGTATATTAAATTATTTTTATATTAAATTATCAATTAATTATACATGTTTAAATAAATCATAAGACAATAATAAATAATAAAATACATGATTTAATAAATATTTGTTTATAAAATGTAAAAAATGTTACAGTTTTTAAAATGTTAAATTGGAGCATTTTCATTAGTGTTTTTAGAAATAATTTATTAAACTATATTTTTTTATATATAATTTTTAATATTAAATTATCAATGAATTATGCATTTTTTTAATAATTTTTTTTTTTAATAAATTATAATATAAATTAGTAAAGCGTAATAAAATAATACATAATTTAAAAAAAGTTTATAAAATTTAAATATTACTCTTGAAAAATGCTAAATTGAAGCATTTTCATTAGCGATATCAGAAACATTTTCCAAAAAAAATCTATGAATTATACATACTTGAAATAAATTGAAAAGCTAATAAATATGTTAATAAAATACATTATTTAAAAAAATAATTATGTACATAAAACCTCAAAAATATATTACACTTTATAAATGCTAAATTTAAGAATTTTTTTTAGTGTTATCAGAAATATTTTTTAAATTTAATATTTTAAATTAACATTTTTTATATTAAATTATCGATTAATTATACATATTTTATAAAACAAATACAAGATAATAAATTAGTAAAACATAATAATAAAATAATACATTATTTAAAAAATATGTTTGTATATAAAACTTAAATACTACATTTTATGTATTTTAACACTAAATGTATTAATTTATTATTATGTTTTACTAATTTATTTTCTTATAATTTATTTTTAAATATGTATAATTGATAATTTAATAGGTTTAATATAAAAAATATTTTTAAAATGTAATTAATATATATATATATATATATATATATATATATATATATATATACATTTTATAAACAAATATTTAAAAAATGTATTATTTTATTATCATGCTTTACCAATTTACTATCTTTTAGTGTATTTAAAAATGTAAAATTAATTGATAATTTAATAATAATAATAATTTAATATAAAATATTTCTGACAACACGAATGAAAATGCTTCAATTTAGCATTTTTAAAGTTTAATACTTTAAAAATTATATACATATTGTTAATATATTTATTATTTTATAACAAAATAAGTTTGCATATAAAACTTAACAATATTAAATGTTACAAATGCTAATTCGAGGAATTTTCCTTAGTGTTATTTTTACCCCAGTGTACACTTTATTACAAAATGGTGAATTAGGAAAACTCTCTTCTCTCTCTTTTGTAACAGATTGCGTACGGCACAACCGAAAACAGCCCTGTGACATTCTGTGGCTTTCCTATTGACAGCGCGTATCGACAGACAGAGACTGCTGGATGTATATGCCCCCACACTGAGGTTCATTTACACACAATACTAGTTCAAGATGTCCTTCACGCATATTTATACTCTATTTTAGCACACTGAATGGTTGTTTCTCCATTAGGCAAAAATAGTGAACCCTACTACAGGTGAGACCGTACCTCTGGGCGTTCAGGGCGAGCTGCTGATCAGAGGATACTGTGTGATGCTGGAATACTGGAAAGATGATGAAAAGACCCAGGAGTGCATCACAAAAGATCGCTGGTACAAGACTGGGTAAGTGAATCTAGTGAATAATAGATATAAACATTATTCAGGATTCATTCCAAACAGTCGTCATGCAACTCAATCTGTAATGTGATCTGAAACAGTGACATTGCCACTTTGGATGAGTACGGGTACTGCAAAATAGAAGGACGCATTAAGGACTTGATCATCCGAGGAGGAGAAAACGTCTATCCTGCTGAAATCGAACAGTTTCTGCACACACATCCTAAAATTCAGGAAGCGCAGGTAAACAGTATTAACCAGAGACATTTATGATCATTCTAAAGGACTAGTTTGAATCCTTTAACCTCTATATTATGTTATAGAAAGCAAGATGTCTACACACAGAATATCTAAACATTCTTAAAGGGACAGTTCACCCAAAAATGAAAATGCTATAATTAATTACTCATGCTCATGTCGATCTTCGTTCATCTTCAGAACACAAATTAAGATATTTTTGATAAAATCCGAGAGCTTTCTGACCCTGCATAGACAGCAGTGCCACTGACACATTCAAAGCCCAGAAAGGTACCATTAAAATAGTTCATGAGACATCATTGGTTCAACCACAATGTTATGAAGCTACAAAAATACTTGGATTTTAATTATAATTAATGACCGATCATTTTTAGCTGAACTATCTCTTTAAATCAAGATAGATTTGCTTGAGAAGCAAAATTAGAAATATGCTTGTTTTCTGAAAAAAGTATCACAATTAAGTGGCATGGAGAAAATACTGTTTTGCCATTTAGAAAAGCATGTTTTGTCTGTGTTTTCCATACAGGTGGTTGGAGTAAAGGATGCAAGAATGGGGGAGGAAGTTTGTGCTTGTATTAGAGTCAAGACTGGTCAGGAATTAACTGCAGAAGAGGTCAAGGCCTACTGCAAAGGAAAGGTACGGACATCTGCAGTTCTTAGAAAATAAATTAAATAACTGGGGAAAAAATATATAATCAAAATATATATGTGACCCTGGACCACAAAACCAGTCTTAAGTCGCTGAGGTATATTTGTAGCAATAGCCAAAAATACGGGTCAAAATTTTTGATTTTTCTTTTATGCCAAAAATCATTAGGAAATTAAGTAAAGATCATGTTCCATTAAGATTTTCAGTAAAATTCCTACTGTAATATATATCAAAATGTAATTTTTTGATTAGTGAAATGCATTGTTAAGAACCTAATTTGGACAACTTTAAAGGTGATTTTCTCAGTATTTAGATTTTTTTGCACCCTCAGATTCCTGATTTTCAAATAGATGTATCTCGGTCAAATATTGTCATATCCTAACAAACCATACATCAATAGAAAGCTTATTTATTGAGCTTTCATGTGATGTATACATCTCAGTTTTGTCAAATTTAACCTTATGACTGGTTTTGTGGTCCATGGTCACATATTTAAAATAAGAGGGATCATACAAAATGCATGTTATTTTTAATTTAGTACTGACCTGAATAAGATGCTTCACATAAAGGACGTTTACATAAAGTCCACAAAAGAAAATAACAGTTGAATTTATAAAAATTACCCTGTTCAAAAGCTTATACACACTTGATAATCACACAGCTGTGTTTTTTTTTGTTTAGTGATAGTATTAGTCCCTTGTTCGTCCTGAACAGTTAAACTGCCCGCTGTTCTTCAGAAAAATCATTCAGGTCTTTGTTTTTCAGCATTTTTGTGTATTTGAACCCTTTCCAACAATGACTGTATGATTTTGAGATCCATATTTTCACACTGAGGACAACTGAGGGACTCAAATGCAACTATTACAAAAAGGTTTCAACACTCACTGATGCTTCAGAAGGAAAAACCATACATTAGGAGCCAGGGGTGTAAACTTTTGAACACACTGCAAAAAATGCTTTTCTTACTTAGATTTTTTGTCTTGTTTCCAGCCAAAATATCTAAAAGTTCTTGAATCAGGAAGGATTTTCTAGACAAGTAAAAATTTGTGTCTTGTTTTCAGTAAAAACAAGTCAAAATTAGATGAGTTTTTGCTTAAAACAAGCAAAATAATCTGCCAATGGGGTAAGAAAAAATATCTCATTTTAAGCAGACAACTAGATTATTTTTCTTACCCCATTGGCAGATTATTTTGCTTGTTTCAAGCAAAAACTCACCTAATTTTGACTTGTTTTTACTGAAAATCCTTCCTGATTCAAGAACTTTTAGATATTTTGGCTGGAAACAAGACAAAAAAAAGGGGGGGGGGGTCATTTAGTACTGTCCTTCAGAAGCTACAGAAGATACTTACATGTTTCCCAGAAGACAAAATAAGTTAAATTGACCCTGATCTTCAAATTCAAAAAGTTTTCACCCCCGGTGTTTCCTTCTGACGAACCTTCAATAGTTGAGTCCCTCAGTTGTCCTCAGTGTGAAAAGATGGATCTCAAAATCTTACAGTCATTGTTGGAAAGGGTTCAAATAAACAAAAGATGCTGGAAAACCAAATAATTTTTGAGACCTAAAGGATTTTTTGAAGAACAGCAGGCAGTTTAACTGTTCAGGACAAACAAGGGACTCCTGAACAACTATCACTAAACAAACAAACAAAAAAAAACACACAGCTGTGGATCATTCAGGTAACAACACAGTATTAAGAATCAAGTGTATGTAAACTTTTGAACAGGTTAATTTTTTATAAATTCAACTATTGTGTATGTAAACATCTTTTATGTGTAATATCTTATTCAAGTCAGTACTAAATAAAAATAACATGCATTTTGCATAATCCCTGTTATTTTGAAAAAATAATTTAGATTTTGCAGATTGTGCTTTTGACCTCAACTGTATATATATAGATATATATTGAAAACATGTTTGCCATTTAAAAACTACTGTTTTTACAGATTGCCCATTACAAGGTGCCACGCTATGTAACGTTTGTTCAGGGATATCCTCTGACTGTCACAGGCAAGGTAAGTGATATGTGACAATGTGAAAGTCACTGCACACTACTATTATCATAAATAATAAATAAACAATTCAGATGATTAATTTAGTCCAGAGAAAATTGTGTTCTGTGAGCACTTCCAGAACAAATCTCTCTTTCCTTTATCCCTACTTCATTCTGCGTCCGTGGGTACATAATGTTAAATATGAAGAAAATGTTAAAATGGTGTTTTCTTGGCTGGATTCACATTAGTCTCTAGACAGAAGAAATTCAAGCAATTTCCCTGTCTGCATGAAACCCACTGAAGTGGTTTCAGACATTCGAGGGCTACTGTGACACCTTTGCTTTTAAAGGCTTGTGGTTTTGCTGTCAACAGATTGAACCCTTCAATAGCACTACCACTGTTTATTTTCTTCATCTTTCTCAGATCCAGAAGCACAAACTGCGTGAGCAGACAGAAAAACAGCTTGGACTGTGATTGCAAAAGCACCTGTGGTATGTTTTTAAAACATTCACAAGCCGGCCATCAACCTTGGGATATTATGGGTTGCTCGAATATATTTAGAAGCTATGTTTTTAATTAAACGTATGTTTTGTTTTATACATTGGTTATATTACCCTGTTATGTTACCATCCTGTTTCTACTAAGCTAACGGTGGTTTTTGTATCTTTTAACGGTGGCATGTATCTTTTATTAACTAGCATGATTTTGTATGAGTTGTATACGAAACCAACAAATTGTTTTGGGGTTTAGGTAGATGACTTTATGTATGTCTAATAAAATGTTCCTTTGAAATATACTCTTTGAAAAAAAAAAAGACAAAAACAAAGTGTGTTCTTTTTATTTTATTTTATTTTTGAGCGACGTCAAAGGTAAATCATCTTGCTTGGATTCCGTGCACATCTGCTCTGTATTCAATCTGAAGTACATATGTTTTACATTTTATACTCCTGAAATATCCAAAAATGGAGTATTTAAGGCACAATTCTAGTCTTTTTGTTGGCATCGAGGTAGTTTCCCCTCATTGTGATCTCAGGTGTGCCGTGTCGGTGTTCATTTAGGCCTTGTGCTTTCCTGCTTGGCTTGTGATGTGAACATTTTGATGCTGGTATTGAGACCATATGGAACGAGGAGAGCGAGGTCGTCTCGCAGCATTCTAATGAGTCTGCTGGAAAGTAATGGCTACCCAAGTTTGTACTAACACATAGTTTTGTGAGGATCGTTTGGGGTGAGACTTTAAAACCAAAGTGCTGGACAAAACCCCAGACATTCTTTTCAAATTTCCTAGCAGCTATAATGGAATCCGTCATTCACTGCATGCTTCTCAAGGTCATGATGGGATGCATTCATCTGACTGTGTTATATATTTCATAAAATTAACACTGATTTATGACAGCATTGGTTGCAGTAAATGCATCACCTAATTTGGAATCTAGCATGAGTGCAAATCTCAAAAAGGAGCTAAAAATATGCTAAGAGTCTCCCCCATGTGTCCATTAGTAGAATAACAACCCCAGCATCTGTTTCGTATAGGTGTAATCTTTCTTCATTTTTTGGATTCAGTAGAACGCCTATTGTGAATGCAACTGCCATTAATTTCTTTAAAAAACGATCAAACCTCAAGGCTAGTGTATATATTTTTTAAAGAAATTAATACATTTATTAAGCAAGGAAGCAACAAATTGATCAAAATTCACAGTAAAGACGTAAGTAAAGACAATTGTTACTTTAAATGTACGTTTTCCACAAAATGACTAGGGCTGAGTAAAAATATCGATTTCTCGCATTTTAATCGCTTCTCATTTTTACGAAACCATTCAGTAAATCCAAATAAGCTTTGTTACTTTTGATATGACACAACGTCTCAGATTCTGTCCATTTTATTACAGTATTCAAACAATAAATGCCGTTTTGGCGCTGTTTTGAGTGACAGATCGCCTCAGTTCAACAGAAGCGTCATGTGAACTGATAATCTCCGCTTTAATACCAATTTTAGTATGAAATAAACATCAGAAGGTGTGAAAATAGAGTAAAACTTACCGAATACTGTCTCATGTAATCGCTTAATCAATCAGTGTTTTAGCCGAGCAAAGACGTCAATATAACTTGTAAACAATGTCAGTTAAGGTCATATTTACCTCAAAAAACTATACGGTGACCATAAACTCTAGAGAGGAGCATTTTGCTAAAATATGCACAATATAACAATTTTTGACTGTTTAAGCTTTAAATCTGTCAAGTTTTATGACAACCACCATTTAAAGATATATTTCGAAAAACGAACTGGAGTATAAATGTGTCTGCTGAAAAAAACAGCTAATACCAGCCTAGGCTGGTTGGCTGGTCTTAACTGGTTTAAGCTGGTCTCCCAACCTGGCCAGGAAACCACCAGCCTGACCAGCTAAGACCAGGCCAGGCTGGAAAAGTGGCCAAAACCCCTCTAAAACCAGCCTGCCTTCCAGCTATGACCAGCTGGTTTTAGCTTTTTTTTTCACCAGGGTAATTATTATAAAAACTTCGAGTGTAAGCTTTTATATACAAATATGTTGATTTTAACCTTCAGTATCATAGTAATGTAGTACCCAGCTGACTCTGATGTATATTTTATAGTTGAGGTTTATTTTGGCATATACTGTACCTGATATATCCAAAATAATAAAATCGAACTGGAAATTACATCAAATCGCAAGCTTGTGAATCAGAATTGAATCGAATGGTGAATTTTGTGTCATAACCCAGCCTAGTTTTTACTGTATTTTTGATCAAAGAAACTTCTTTTAAAAACATTTGAGAGACTCGTATGCAACTATTACAGAAGGTTCAAATAATCACTGAAGCTTCAGAAGGAAACACAATGCATTAAAAGCTGGTGGGTGAAAACTTTTTGAATTTGAAGATCAGGGTAAAATGAACTTAGTTTGTATTCTGAAGGGCAGTACTAAATGAAAAAAAATACGACATTTAGGCAAAATAAAAAAAATGTACACATCTTCATTTTATCAAAATCATACAGTAATTGGAAAGGGTACAAATACACAAAAATGATGAAAAAAACAAAGAATTTGTGTGATCTAAAGAATTTATCTATAGAACAGCAGGCAGTTTAACTGTTTAGGACAAACAAGGGACTCATGAACAACTATCACAAAACAAAACAGCTGTGGATCATTCAGGTAACAACAGTATTGAGTGATTCCTAACATTTAGCTGATTCTGCAAAGTGTATGTCAACTTTTGACCCCAACTGTGTAAAATTTGAACCCGGACCATATTTATAAAAAAAATAAGGTTTTATTTTTCAAAATAATCTTAAATGATTTTTCAAGATTGCCCAGGAACAATTACATCTAAAATCAAAAGTGTTTAGTCCTTTGGCAGTGGGATCCCCACCACTGATTGGCTTTGTCCCTGCATTTCCTCTCGGGCTTTGTCCACTTGTTGCTGTGTGCAGTAGTCCTCCAGAAAAACTGACGCCAGGTTCCTGAGGCGCGGGTTCTGTGTGAGGGAAAAACGCAGCATGCATTGCACCACTGCGCTGTCTGTGGTCTCTGTGCGCGAGGCTGCAGTGGTGAGGTTCATTAATGTAGTGATGGCAGAGAGAACCGTCTCATCTCTGTTACTCGACAGGCAGGATATCACTAATGGGACTCCACCGCTTTGCAGGATCTGATCACGGGACTCCCGCTCCATACTGAGGTTACACAAACCACCTGTAGGATTTCAAACACTTCATTGGTTCATGTGAATAGATTACAACAGCAATTATAACAGCTGTACTAACCAATTCCAAACTCCACAAGGTTCTCGTTGTCTTCTGTCAGCATGTCCAGGAAGAGCTCATTGACCTGGAGCAATCGCAGCGCTTCCAGGTTGGAGGGATCGTACGCAAAGTTGGCCAGGTTTGCCAGCACTTGCTCTTTAGCCTCTGCCAGGAAACAACTATCGCAACTTAGTAAATGTATTAAAAATAAAAAACCTGAAATAAGTATTCATACCCTTAACTCAGTACTTAGCTAAAGCACCTTTACAGCCTTTTTGGGTATGATGCGACAAGCTTTGCACATCAGCATTTGGCAAATATCTGACATTTTTCACCTCACCTCTTCAACTCTCAAGCTCTGTCAGTATGGATAGGGACAGAAACAAATGTTCAGGTTTCTCCAGAAATATTTAATTGGGTTCAAGCCCAGGCTGTGGCTGTGGCTGGGCCACTCAAGGACATTCACAGAGTTGTCTATAAGCCACTCTTGCTGTGTGTTTAGGGTCATTGTCATGTTGGAAGGTGAACCTTCTGCCCAGTCTGAGGTTCTGAATGCTTCATTCGTTTCTCCTTCTGTAGGTTTCTTCTATCTCCACACATGACACTGGAGCTTAACTAGAGTGAGCATCAGGTTCTTGGTCACCACTCTAACCAAGGCCCTTCTCCATGAATTGCTCAGTTTGGCCATGAGGCCAGCTGTAGGAATAGTCCTGGTTGTTTTAAACTTCTTCCATTGAGGGTAATGGAGACTACATGCATCTGTGAACCTTCAATTCAGCAGATTTTTTCTGAACTCCTCCACAGATCTCTACCTTGCAAAACATCTGTTTCTGAGCTCTATAAGCAGTTCTTTTGACCTTAGTGCTTGTTGTTTTTGCTTTGATATGCATTTTCAGCTGTTCATCATACCCATCCAATTGAATTTACCACAGGTTAACTTCACTCAAAGTGTAGTAATGAATGCCCCTGAGCTGTCTGTCCCAAACAGGTTTGAATACTGATGCAATGGGATCATTTAAGTTTTTAATTTTTAATAAATTTGCAAAAATGTCAAAACCCAATTTTTTGCTTTAAAAAAGTAATTTAAAGCAGTTTAACATAAGGCAGCAGCATAAAACGTGGGGAAAAAATGAAGGAGTATAAATACTTGCGCAAAGCACTGTAGTGTGTCTGCAAACTTTGACATACCATCACTATCAGTGTCCTGAAACTCAGTGACCAGACCCTGCAGATACTCAAACCTGTCAGACAATGAGGAACGATTCTTTCCTGCCATCACAGATGAATCATGGGTAACGTGGGTTTAACACCTGCAGACAGACACATAGACCGTCATTCTGTAATACTGATAGACAGTCAGACCAATAGATAGATAGATAGACAGACAGACAGATAGATAGATAGACAGATAGATAGATAGATAGATAGATAGATAGATAGATAGATAGATAGATAGATAGATAGATAGATAGATAGATAGATAGATAGATAGATAGATAGATAGAGACAAAAGGCAGAAACACCTTATAAAACAAAAAGGTTGTGATACTAATGTAACAGAATGACAGGCGACAGCAATGAAGACGAGATGAGGCAGATGGAGAGGTGACTCACTTGTGCGGAATAAGGCTCATGATAGTCATTTGTGCTTCTGCTGGAAACTTAAACTTTGAATTCCATATCTACAGAAACTGACTGTATATGGATTGTAAATACAGATTCATTTTTATCCAGGATGTCATGATTTGATCAATGAGTGTCTGGAGTTCCGCATCACTGAAGCCGCTCTGCACATCTGGTCCGTCGGTAAATACTTCCCCCGTCATTGGTTTCGTTTGATTTTAGGTTCCTCCCTTATAAATCTGCGTATAAGTGACATATGATAACAAAACACTTTACTGTGTAAATTACTCACAACATTCCCTCTGCTTTGTAAGACAATATCGTAAATAAACAGAGTTATCTATTTTATAACGCACGTGCCGGAAGTAATACTCAGGGTTAATATGTGCAGCATATATTCATCCGTGTGGAGGTCAGAAATAGTTTCACTGAGACTTTAGCTGTTTTTTTTTTCTGCTGGTGTACACGAAGACTATACATTTCAGCATGAAACAGTCCAAACTGTCCACTGCAAAGCGCCTTACAAAACCAATTCTTTTTGGGACACTGCTAGTAGGTTTGGCCACGGCGTTTTTTAACAGGTGAGAAAACACACCCCCTTGACATTGACACAATGTGCGTATGTGTATGGTGTTTAGACTATAAAATAATACAGATGGTGTGTTAAACACACAATATTGTGCAGCTTAGCGGTGTTAAAACGAGTCCTGACAAAACAAATGCGGTGTATGAATAGTCTAAGATTAAGTGTGCAGTTATGTGTATTGTGTAAACAAAATTAACTGCAATTTAGTACACAGAATTAGAATGGCATCATCTTTGTATGTGAATACTTATCATTCTAGCAGTCTTTCAGACTATTACAATGGACTAAAGAACTGGTTTGAGCTGAATTGCAAAAATTTAATAATACCAAATTGCACTTACTATGAATTAGTAGCAAATGCATGCAATACTTTTAAAAAATGTTTATCTTTTCATTGTAGTGCTGCTTACAGGCATTTGAACTAAATAAGATGTTTGTTGTGAGGTCTGATCATTCATATCATTATTCTGCCTTATGCATGAAGGCATTTGTTCATGGATGACCTGGCAGATCTCAGGGAGCAGGAACGATCCCGCAATGAGGCCAAACGGCTGGAGGTGATGGAAAGGAGAAGGAGACAAATAGATGAAGTTCTAGAGAAGAAGAGTGCAGGGGACAGGTGAGATGACTGAAGGGAAACCTGCAGGAAACCAACACTGAAAAAGAAAACACAGGACATTTTTGCCTTTAAGGATTTGTGAAGTGTTATGAAACTTGTTTCCTGATTGTTCTGTTATTGGGACAGAAGTTGCATGGAACGTGTATGCGTGATATAGCAAGCAATGATTTGAATTTAATGCCTTGATTATATTGACATATAACAGCTGGATTTGCAAGAATATAATACATCACACAAATGTAAGATGCAAATAGTGGTAAATATTAATGGGCCAAATAAATATGTTTGTGCCTCATTCCTACAACTGACAAAAAGCTACTGGGATATTTATGAATATTAGAAATGAACACCAGTTAAAAGTTTAAGTAAATCTGCTCAAATTGTTGAATATTTTATGTACCATTCAAACAATTTGATAACACATTGATGAATTTATTAATTAAAATGTTGTTATACTGTGCAGTTGGCAATAAAGCCTTATTCTAAATTCCTTTTATTTGTTACAGTGCAGCTGGCATCAGTGTTATTGTTAACTAAAACTGCTAAAAATTTGCTAATTTTAAAAAAGCTGAAATATTAGACAAACTTCAATGAAAATTTGAAATGTTGAAAGTGCTGAAAGTTGAAGTACTAAAATGAAATGAAATGAAAATAAAGCCAAGTATTTAAAAAAAGAAGCTAAAAAAAAATCAAGAAAAAGCACATAAAATTACTAAAACTTAAAAATATTTATTAAAATTACACTACCAGTCAAAAGTTTTTGAACAGTAAGATTTTCAATGTTTTTTTAAGAAGTCTCTTCTGCACACCAAGCCTCCATTTATTTGATCCAAAGTACAGCAGAAACAGTAAAATTCTGAACTATTTTAACAATTTAAAATAAGCGTTTTATATTTGAATGTATTTTAAAATGTAATATATTCCTGTGATTTTAAAACTGAATTTTTTTAGCATCATTACTCCAGTCACACGATCCTTCAGAAATCATTCTAATATTCTGATTTGCAGCTGAAAAAACGTTTATTATGTTAAAAACAGCTAAGAAGACTCTTTTTTCATCTTTGATGAATAGAAAGTTCAGAAGCACAGCATTTATCTAAAATGATCACTTTTGACCAATTTGTTCAAAGCATCCTTGATAAATAAAATTTCATTTCTATAATTTCCCAAAAAACTCCAAGCTTTTGAATGGTATAGTGTATAATGTACACTATAATGTTCCTTTTTATTTCAATTGTTTTAAATATTGATAATAATAATAAAAATAAAAAATGTTTCTTAAACAGCAAATCAGCATATTAGAATGATTTCTGAAGGATCATGTGACACTGAAGACTGGAGTAATGATGATGAAAATGTTGCTTTGATCAGTTTCAAATATATTCAAATAGAAAGCAGTTACTTTAAATAGTAAAAATATTTCACAATATACAAAATACAACAACTGTTTTTGCTGTACTTTGAATCAAATAAATGCAGTTTTTCTGTTCAAAAACTTTTGACTGGTAGTGTAATAATTACTAAAAATTAAAAAGAAAACTGAATCTATAAAAATATTTTGAAATGTTAATAAACACTAAAATAAAAGCCTTATTCTTAAGTCCTTCTAACTAAGATTTTTCCACGGTAACATCACAGAGTTACAATTTTTGTGTTTGTTACAATAACACAGACTCGTGAGAACACTACCATTTATTTGAGCACACAAAAGTAACAAAAAGTGCTTTTGGAACACATTGCACTAACCGAAATGAATAAGATTTGTCATTCACAACAAGAAATTAAACAAGGTATGTATATTCCAACAAATACTATGAGGTTGGGAAACCAACCTGAGACTCAGTAGTAGCAAATACAGTATTACTACAGCAGTCGATTGTCAATATGACCGAACCAGTGTTTAAAACAAACCTTTCATGTGCAACTCCAAAGACATTCACACTTACACCAGGCCACGTTTCAGGAGACAAAAATAGGGGAAGTTTACCCATCCGAGGCACGCATTAGCACTTACTATAGATCCTAAAATAAAATGACTGGAAATTTGGGATAAAAATGGAAACCAGTTTCCATTACATAAAAGTGCACATCTAGATAGTCAGATCTCCACAGTTCATCTTCGTTTTTCCTTCAATATACAGTATATCGTGTGTATATATATTTATATATATATATCAGGTCTACCATCTTATACACAAACACCATTAATAAAGCAAATTCCCTTTGTTTTCAGCTTTCACATACATCGCCATCCAACACTATAGCAATAAATACGTTTTCGGACCGTGGTATAAGACATCACATTGCAAAGAACAGAGAAAAACCTAAATTAAATATATACATATATGCTTATATCTAAATTAACAGTAACCATAAATATATTAGATGGGTTTATACATATTTAGGAACTATTAACAAGTACTTCAGCAGTAAAATGTAGGATATTGCAACGTAGAGACTAGTATGAGGTGCGGCTACCGGTACTAACCCACTGTAATCTCGACTCTGATTCAGTAGTATAGTGTTATATTGCTGTATAGTGGTTGTAATAAAGTGTATGTGTGTTTGAGGGTCACACGCTGAGCACCAGGCTGGATGGAGAGTTGGAGCGCGGCGGGGCTGTGATGTTCGTCACGGCGCCGGGGTCCAAACCGTTCACTGTCCTGCTGTGCTCAGAGAAACACGAGACTTGAGATTAGACGCTTCAAATGAGGCATTTGAGCCCTGTACAATGCAATTCCATACTACTGTTAGAAATGCCACTAGTATTTCTTTTCAGTCCACACCAGCTGGATAAACTAGATGGGATTTGGCAGAAAACAGAAACAGGCTTCCCGAAACCAAACAGACAGTTAATATGCGTAGAAAAGCTCAAGCGCGAGTAGGCCAGAGTGAGTTGGTGTAGATAAGCAAGCAGGACAAACTCAGAAGCTCTGAAACTGTAGCTTTTCCTCCCAGCCCAGACCACTCAATGCGGCCCCCGGAGACACACCAGACACAAACACTCTACTGTCCATCAGTACAAAGGTAATTCGATGACGTCCATCAGCTATGCTTGGCTGTGTCTGTTCTTGTTACCTTGAAACACACAAACGTAATATGTGTACTGAACCAGTACAAAATCAAATCACTAAAGTACTGGAGACTGCAAAGGCCTGTTATCCTGATCTAAATGCTCTGCTTCATCTTAGCTCATCGATAGATCTGATAGGTCTTACGCAGCAGAAACACAAGCCATGGGCGTCCTCTTCGTGCCCTTTATCATCTACTGGTACTCAAGCTACAGGACACACTGATTCAGCACTGCGGTGAGCTGCGTAATACTGCGGTAAAGGTGTGGATCCTCTAGACATTCTGCCCTCCTCCTGAGCCAGTAAACCCTCAAATATTTTTAAAGGAGTAGTTCACTTTCAGAACAAAAATTTACAGATAATGTACTCACCCTAGGGGTGGGCGATATGGTAAAAATATCATATCACGATTTTTTCAAGAAATATCACGATTCACGATTTTATCACGATTCTTTGTCATGTTGGTTTTACTTTTTTACAAGTTGTCTGAGTAGTACAGCCAAATTAATTTTTCTATTTTAAAACCAAAACCTTACAAGGTAACAAAATACAAAATAAAAAGAATGGCAGATATTTAAGCCAAACTGGGCGAAGACAAAAAATCTTTGTCATTATTTTCTTTGTTTTTAAAAAATAAGAACAAAGATATACTATACAAATAAAACAAACAGTGCTTTAATTTTCAGGTACAGTCCATGTATTTATCAGTAGCATTCAAGAAATTTAATTAACAAATATAAAAATAAAACACTATATACATTATATACATAAATTATACATAAGAGCAACTGTATTGAAGTTCTTCAGTCAAGAGCAGTGAGTGGTTTTGTTTTGTTTTGTTTTATTAGTGTATCATCACCCAAAAATGACAATTCTGTCATCATTTACTCACTCTCGCATTTTTTTTAAGCATAAAACATGCTGAACATAAAACTTATTTTGAATAATGTGGGTAACCAAACAGTTGCTGGGTCCCCAGTTACTTCCATATATTTTATTTATTTATTTTAAGTCAGTGGGGACCAGCTACTGTTACCCACATTCTTCAAAATATCTTCTTTTGTGTTAAGCACAAGAAAAAAATTAATAGAGATTCAGGACATGTGAGTGACAACATTTTTGGGTGTACTGTCCCTTTAATGACAATCGACAGCATGTTTAGCTCTGTCGCAGAGCTGCACGCATCTATACAGGCGCGCATCCGTTTTTCTCTTAACTGTTTACTTTCACTTTAGACCACCGACTGTGTTTATATGTTAAACGCCAAAGATAGCTCAGTTTAGTAATCAGGTGCTGTTTGACAGGCTTTTAGCGCACGTGCTTCAGGTTTACGCGCTCATGAAGCGCATGCCAGAACAGCGCGCGGACCAAATGGCGTAATTTTACCGGGCAAGACTTTGAAGCACATTCAAATAATGTACTTTTGTGATCGCGAATATGAATAAGTGCAGTGTCCCGTGAGTGAATGTACAGTATATTAAGACGGAGGCACACTGTAGCACGATACTACGATATTTATTCAAAAGCAGATCGTGGAGACATTTTAATCGTCCACGATCAAAAATCGTCATATCGCACACCCCTAACTCACCCCCTTGTCATCCAAGATGTGTATATATATATATATATATAAGGAAAACATTTCAGTATTTCTCTCCATATAATGGTTATGTATGGTGCCCCCAAGTTTGAACTTCCAAAATGCAGTTTAAGTACAGATTCAAAGGGCTCTAAACGATCCCAGCCGAGGAAGAAACGATTGGTTATTTTTGAAACAAATTGACAATTTATATACTTTTTAACCTCAAATGCCTGTCTTGCCTCATCTCTGCGATGCGCATGTGTAGACTGTGTGATCTGGGTCAAGAGAGTTAGGGTGTGTCGAAAAACTCCCATCTTGTTTTCTTCCCCAACTTCAAAATCATCCTGCATTGCTGCAAAGTACTGACCCAGTGTTTACAAAGTGAATATACGAAGAAGATCAAATGCCCTTTACAAAAAAGGTAAAATAGTTTTGTAGGACGATTTTGAAGTTGAAGACGAAATCGAGATGGGAGTTTTTTTGACATACCCTAACTGTATTGACCCGGATTACACAGACTACACATGCACATCGAAAAAAGACGAGCATTTGAGGTTAAAAAGTATATAAATTGTCAATTTGTTTTGAAAATAATCAATCGTTTTGCTAGATAAGACCCTTCTTCCTCGGCTGGGACGTTTAGAGTCCTTTGAAGCTCGTGCCTTAAACTGCATTTTGGAAGTTCAAACTTGGGGGCACAATACACATCCATTATATGGAGAGAAATCCTGAAATGTTTTCCTCAAAAAACAAAAAAAGAAGAAAGAAAGACATGAAAATCTTGGATGACAGGGTTCTGAATGTGAACTAATCCTTTAAAATGACTCTCTACATGTATGTAATCTCAAATGGATTAAATGGCAATAAAGCTTATTATTTTTAAGAACATGCTTAAAGTCAACATGAAATTAAAAAGGTCATAATAATATAAGTTCCTAGTTTTATGCATAACTTATTTGATTCAAGTTTAAAAACAAATGTTAGTCTTCCTAATATTTAATACATTTTTGTCTTTGAGACAACCTTTTTTAGCTTATTTCACATTTTTCGACCTCTCCAACAATGCTCAGGTTTAGGTACTGCAGCTCTTCTGGTCTGTTTTTTTTTTTTAAAGAAAATAAAACTTTTATTTAGCAATGATCCATTAAATAAGCAAAAGTGATATAACTACTTAATGATCTTGTTATAACAGATTTATATTTCAAACAACTGCTGTTCTTTTGAACTTTCTATTCGTCAAATAATGCTGAGAAAAAAATGTATCACTGTTTCCATTTAAATATTAAGCAGCACAACTGTTTTCAACATTGATAATAAGAAATGTTTCTGAGTCTCAAATTAGCATGTTTGAATCATTTGTGAGAAATATTGTACACTGAAAACTGGAGAAATGGCTACTGAAAATTCAGCTTTGCCTTTGTAGAACTGAATTACATTTTAGAAATATTCAAATAGAAAGCAATTATTTTATATGGAAGCCCATTTGGTAGCCACTAAAAAAATAAAAATAAAAAAATAAATAAATAAAAGGTATTTGACACTTCAGAATTGGAAGTTTGTGTCTCATAATTTACCTTTTTTTCCGCAATTGTATGTTTGTATTATGCAATTCAGAGAAAAAGTCAGAATTGTGAGTTTTTTGATCTCATAATTGACTTTATCACGCAATTCTATGAAAAGTCAGAATTTTGAGTTTTTATCTTGCTGGCTACTGAAAATTCAGCTTTGCCTTTACAGAAATAAATTATATTTTTAAAAATATTCAAATAGAAAGCAGTTATTTTATTTTTCTCAATTGTGAGTTTATTACACAATTCTGAGAAAAAAGTCAGAATTGTGAGTTTTGGTCTTGTAATTGACTATTTTTCACAATTGTGAGTTTTCAGCATGAAATTCTGCAAAAAAAAATTTTATTATCTCATAATTATTTGTATTTTTTATTCAGTGGCGGAAACAGACTTCCATAATTTTAAGCGTATATTCACAATATTTTTGATCAAATAAATGCAGCCTTTGTTTTTCAAAAACATTAAAACATTTTAATGACCCCAAACTTGTGAATGGTAGTGTAAGTAATGCCCACTTTTCTCGTATCCCCATGAATCATATCTCATGACATATCTTCATATCATATTATGGAGTTGCAAATCTCATTTCATGTTGACTTTAATAAGAAAAATGAACATGATCTATCTAATGATTGTCTAATCCTACTCAGTTCATACCGACAGACAGATGAGAAGAGAAACTCTTAAGTGTAGCACTCAGGGTGAACTCCATAAATTTCAGACTTCTTTTTTTAGAGAACATGTCATGTTTTGAATCTTCAGCTAAGAGTCAAAACACTGGCCCAGTTCTCTCACATTTTATTAAATAGACCACATCTGAGCAAACCTATGGAGTGAACCTTCACAGACAATTCGAGCCACCACCAAGATGTTAGTGGAGATGATATGATCTTAACCTAGTGGATTATAGTACTCTACGTCATACTTAGGGGGTTGTTAACCAGCATGCATGGACCCCCACAAAAATCTGCTAGTCGGATCATTTACCCAGAAGCAACGCAGGGAAAATGACCCTCTCTCTTCTGCTGAGGAGAGAAACACACAGAGGCCTGAGATAATTTTATCTTGAGTATCTCTTAGACATCATACTTTTCTTCAATCTGCCCTTCATTTCAGTCCTCACTTTAAATACACACAAGAACATGGGGGATAGTTCACCCAAAAATAAAAACCATAGTACTATCGTGAACACACATCGAAGACTGACACGGAAGAGAAAAAAATTGTTGAAAAAAGTTATTTTTGTTTTCCTTGCATACAAAAGTTTTCTCATAGCTTTATAACATTAGGGTTTTAAACAGTGTCCTTACTACTTTCATCAAAAATATTTTAATTTGTTGTTCGAAGATGAATGAAGGTCTTACAGGTTTGGAACGACATGAGGATGAATAATTAATGACAGAGTTTTTCAATTTTGGGTGAACTATCCCTTTAACGGCTGAGTACTGAAATCTTTATTTATAGTCTTTTTGTGAACTTTCTGTGAATAGCTTTCAATAGAAATCAGGATTTCTAGGACACAAAGTAATTATGGGTAGCGTAGATCAAATAAGGTCATCAACTCTAAAGGTTTATTGATTGGGTTTCCTGAACTGTGGCAGAACAAAATGGATGACTCACGCTTTGTCAAAGTAGGATGTGTGGAGAGAGTGAGAGTAACTTGAAATGTCTCCGTTAATCAGATTGCCGTTGACATTTGTGACGTAGTTCTTCCTGGCTGCCTGGTCCTTGGCGAAATTTCGACAGGCTGCGAGCTTAGACTCTAAAGCCTATGAAACCAGACAAACACTTGGATTAGACACCAAATTTCTTTTATGCAAACTGTGAACAATTTGACTGAATAGCTTTCATATATATCAAAAAATTCAGTGTTTACACACCCCAACTTTGCGCAGTAAATCGCCAACAATATTCAGCGCTGATATTCTGGCAGATGGAGTGAGGGCTGCATTAGTGGAGCTGTTGGACAGACCTAGAACAAAACAAGAACCAAGTGAGAAGTGCAAACACATATGTGACCCTGGACCACAAAACCAGTCTTAAGTCGCTGGGGTATAATTGTAGCAATAGCCAAAAATACATGGTATGGGTCAAAATTATAGATTTTTCTTTTATGCCAAAAATCATTAGGAAATTAAGTAAAGATCATGTTCCATGAAGATTTTTTGTAAAATTTCTACTATAAATATATCAAAATGTAATTTTTGATTAGTAATATGCATTGTTAAGAACTTAATTTGGACAACTTTAAAGGTGATTTTCTCAGTATTTTGATTTTTTTTGCACCCTCAGATTCCAGATTTTCAAATAGATGTATCTCGGCCAAATATTGTCCTATCCTAACAAACCATATATTAATAGAACGCTTATTTATTGAGCTTTCATATGATGTATGTATCTCAGTTTTGTCAAATTTAACCTTATGACTGGTTTTGTGGTCCAGGGTCACATATGGCATTGTATACATCTCAGAGAGAAATTTAGCTGTCTACCTGTCTGGCTGGTGAAAGCATTGTCCAAGTTCTTGCTGAGCGGAGTAGCCGGCAGAGACAGGGAGGCCTGGACTGCGGAGTCTGTTTTGTCATTGTCTGGAGTCGGAGAGCTAGGGGCTGACATTCGTGTCACCTCTGGACGGCTCTCTCGTACCGCAAGCTCTTGCCGCAAATCTATAACGTCACATGGTGTTTGCATATAAATGTGTCTTAGTGTGTAGACACAGGGTTACAATGATAAAAATCCATTTGCTACTTTTTTTTAATTCCCAAAAAACCTAAACAGTCTTAATTATTAAGCCATATTGATTTTCTGAACAGTATGACATTCTATGATGTACATTGTTGGCCATTTTCTCCACGCTCGAGCAGCTGTAGCGACAACTGTCTTCTAGGCTATGCAGGTGTTTTGTATTTGGATGTAAAAGTGACATAACAGTCTTCATTTTCTCCCGACATCAGAACCTCTGAGGATGCAGTGGATTCGTTTTGAGGTGCCATCGAATACACAAAAAACTAAAGAGAGGGGCGGGTGAGCAGTAGCTCATTATCATTTAAAGAGACATGCACCATAACAGCTCGCTGTGAATAAAGCTGTTTGTTGACAAGATTAAAATGGTGTTGTTTTACATGACCATCCTAAAGTATGTTGCAGAATCATCCCAAGTTGTGGAAAATAGGCATCTGATGTCCCCTTTAAGATGTGTGTGTGTGAGATATTGATCTGTAACCTTCACTTCCAGACCAAAATGTTGACCTGAGTATGTAACATGACTTCATTCCACATTTTTTACTGACAGGAAAGGTTATGTAAACATCACTTGAGCAGCCTGGAATGAGGAACTAGCTGTAATTACACATGACAACATTTTAGAGAGAAGAGTCAGAAGAGTATACCTCTGGCTTCATCTTTTAGTCTCTGCACAGACACTAGGAGAGACTCCTTCTCATCCAGTTCACTCTCCAGAAAGGCGTTCCTCTCGATGGCCTGGTTCAGCCTCTGCTCAAAGTCCTCCAGAGATGTAATCGTGGCTCTGTGGTAACAAACCATAGCAGAATACAACTATAAATCACAGCAGAATAGTGGAAAGGCATACAACCTACGAGGGCAGAATTCTTTATAGACAACATATAATAAAGAGGGTTAGTTCACTTAAAAATGAAAATTCTGTCATTATCCCTCATGTTGTTCCAAACCTGTGAAACCTTTGTTTATCTTCATAACACAAATTAAGATATTTTGGATGAAATCCAAAAGCTTTCTGACCCTGCATAGACCGCAACACAACTGACACCATCAAGGCAGAGAAAGGTAGTAAAAACATTGTTAAAATAGTCAATACGAGTGGTTCAACCTTAAATTTTATGAAGCAATGAGAATACGTAAGCTCTCGTATTTCATCAAAAATATCTTAATTTGTGATCTGAAGATGAATGGAATGAAAGGTCTTATGGATTTGGAACGACATGAGGGTGAGTCATTAAAGACAGAATTTTCATTTTGGGTAATATCCTAGATCCCTTTAAATTCATTGTGAATGCCATTTGTGTTCATCTTTAGGATTTTTAGGATCTTAAAGCATTATGGTATAATACGATGCCCTCTGACCTCTTTGCTCTCTCCAGGTCGTCATTGGCCTGCTCTAGCTCTCTGACATATTTATGCAGCTGCTCCTTGATGCCTCGAGTCTGGCTGAGGTCATCCTCCAGCATGGAGATCTGTTTATAGCTCTGAGCATACTGATACTCTAGCTTCTCCTACAGAAAAGAGAAAGCAAAGACACACACTCATTAGATGTGTCCTCGCTTTACTGTTCTTTACGCACAGCTCAGCTCACACACTCTCACCTTGATTGAGTCGAGCTCATGCTGCAGTCTCTCGTTGTCCGCCTGCAGGTCTCTGATGCGATGCTCTGCTTGGCCCAGTTGTGTCTCCAGCTCTGTCTCCAGCTCTCTGCTCCCTTCTTGGAACTCCAGCAACTCCTCCTGTGCCTCCTTATAACTAAACACACAAGAAGATACCATTTATTACTGATGACATGTGCATTAAATTTGCATATTCTATTTCTTAAACAGCTTGCCTTTGAAGACACAGCAACAGCATACACACAGACTGATAAGAAGTCATCAGAAACAGCAGTTCGGCATTTCCCATAAATGCATGGGAATACAGTTAAAGTCAAATGTTTACATACACCTTTCAGAATCTGCAAAATGTTAATTATTCTACCAAAATAAGAGGGATTATACAAAATGCACTGTATTTTTAATTAGTACTGCCCTGAATAAGATATCCTATAAACGACATTCAGATATAGTCCACAAGAGAAAATAATAGTTGAATTTCTAAAAATGACCCTGTTCAAAAGTTTACATACACTTGATTTGTAATAGTGTCTTCTTTCCTGAATGATCCATAGCTGTTTTTTTAGTTTAGTGATAGTTGTTCATGAGCCCCTTGTTTGAACAGTTAAACTGCCTGCTGTTCAGAAAAATCCTTCAGGTTCCACATTTTTTGTGTATTTGAACCCTTTCCAACAATGACTGTATGATTTTGAGATCTATCTTTTCACACTGAGGACAACTGAGGGACTCATATGAAACTATTACAAAAGTTCAAACACTCACTGACACAAAAATGATGCATTAAGAGCCGGGGGTGAAAACTTTTTAAATTTAAATATCAGGGTAAATTTAACATATTTTGTCTTCTGGGAAACATGCAAGTATCTTCTGTAGCTTCTGAAGGACAGTACTAAATTAAAAAAAGAAAATGTAATTCATTCATGTCTCACATCTTCATTCTGTTCAAAAGTTTTCACCACTGACACTTAATGCATTGCGTTTCCTTCTGGGGCATCAGTGAGTGTTTGAACCTTCTGTAATAGTTACATATGAGTCCCTCAGTTGTCCTCAGTGTGAAAAGATGGATCTTAAAATCACACAGTCAATGTTGGAAAGAGTTCAAATAAACAAAAAAGCTGAAAAACCAAAGAATCTGTTGGACCTGAAGGACTTTTCTGAAGAACAGCAGGCAGCTTAACTGTTCAGGATAAACAAGGGACTAATGAACAACTATCACTAAACAAAAACACACAGCTGTGGATCATTCAGGTATAGCTGACTACAAGAATCAAGCGTATGTAAACTTTTGAATGGGGTCATTTTTATAATTCAACTATTATTTTCTCTTTAGGACTATATGTAAAAGGACTCTAAACTCCCAAACCTTAGATAACTTACTGATTATACCATTATTTAATGAATGTGCTCTAAGCTGACACCGTTACTAGCACAGTGTGAATAGGGCAGACTGCATCTACTGTAAATAACCAGTTTTGTGTACAGTGTCCCAGTGACCAGGGGAGAGCACTGACCTGGGCCTCTTTATATAATGTGTGGAAGGATCTAAAAATGGCACCGGGGCAATATTTCCCTACCCAGTCATGCTACAGTCACGTGAGCCAGGAGACGGGTCAGGACAACCTATTTATCCAGGGACAAGGAGACCACTAAAACTGGGCAAAAAGTATGTAACGCCCCGGCAGCAAAGCAGAAAAGCAGAATCACACAACATCTGTGACTCATTTTGCATGGTCTCTGAAGTGCTGATTAGGGTGTTTTACTAGCAGGTCAGAACTGGGTAGATGGAGTTATCACATGTCACTGAGACCCAGAGGAGCCTGCACTTCAAATACAAGTCTTAAATTGTGATGAACATAAGTGCCACCCTGGAGATAGCATGTGCTTTAATAAAACAGCTGGCCTACTTTAAGCCAAAGCTATTTGTTTGTCATTAGTTACTATTGTAAGTCCGTTCACACAAAGAACGCTAACGCTAAAAGATAACTGGTACCCCAGGGATTAAGACTTGTATGACTTAATATAACAAGTTATGTCTCTTACTGAAATTTGTAGAAAACCCATTAAAAGATTTGCATTATTTAAAAAATAATAACGCATTTAAAAAAACGCATTTAAAAAAAGTTATAAATTGATTTGCATTTTAATGAGTGAAATAAGTATTTGATCCCCTAATCAATCAGCATGATTTCTGGCTCCCAGGTGTCTTTCATACAGGTAACGAGCTGAGATTAGGTGCACTCTCTTAAAGGGTGTGCTCCTAATCTCAGTTTGTTACCTACATAAAAGACACCTGTCCACAGAAGCAATTAGAGCTGGGCGATATGGCCTAAAAATAAAATCCCCGATTTTTTCACAAAAAATCTAATTTATGATTTAACTCGATTTTTTCCCCCCTACTACTTTTAGCATGTAAAGAAACCCCAGCTTTTCCACAATATATATGGGCACCATATATTTTGCAATATACATTGCAACTGCATCAGTGATCGCTTTCCACCAGGCCCCATTCTTATCATACCAGACACAGTAAATGTTTGTAAGACAAATAAATATGAGATGGGAGGAAAATATATATTTCCATGATTTTCTCTTGCACTTATATCGTATACAAAAATATACAATTTTGAACACAGAAATATTAAATGGTTTAAATAACTGAAACAATCTGCCAGCAGGTGATGGTAAGACACTGATTTAATTACTGAATCATATCATTCATTTGATTCGTTCGAACGGATTGTTCATTCAAGAATAAAGCAAGTGACTCTTAATGAACGGGAAATTGAATCATTTCACTAGATTCGTTTAAAAACGCACGTTCATTCATAAACGAAACACCGCTGTGTTTGAGTGGAGATGCGCAGCGGCTCAGCTGTGACTTGTTTCAGACCACTTTTGACGACGAAATAGAGCAAAATCAGGCATGGTGTTATAGTCAGACAATGTAAGTCACTTAATAATAACTTCTTGTTTATTTAACTGTTATAATAAATCAATATCTCGTTTATAAACTCCCTTAAAAATGATTAAAAGCTGTCACTCATCTTAGTTTGCAATATCACAAAGCTCTGTTATAATAAACGAAGCTACTGCCCGTTCAGACTCTTATTTACACTCTCTCTACACTTGAGATACATTAGTCAACATGCAAAACACATAGAAACCTTTGAAGCTCCACTCAGCACAAATACAAATATGCTGGTCGGGTCAGTCGCACATGGTGCTCCTAAATATTTTTTCATAGTCGTACGCAGTAATTTTTTTTTTTTTTGCCCTTGAACTGCTGGTCGCACCGGTGCGACCTAAGATTCTTTTTAGTCGCACCATTGAGAAATTAGGTCCCACTCTAGAGCCCTGATATGCAAATAATTCGCCATTGTCTTCAATCATCTCTCTACTCAGTTTATGTGGTAAGTTAAATTGTATGTACTGTACTGTAACGGGCTAACTTGCTAGCAAGCAGCTAATCATGTCCCCTTAGTGACTTGCTTTATTTTACCAGAACGCGTTATTTGTTTTCCGTTCTGAATACAGCGGTTAATTAGGTGCGCCATCATGTGGTCGGACAATATTGCCTCTTAATTATTCTGCCATTGGTGCAATTACAATGTATCTTATATTTTTATTAAAAAATCGCGATACCTCGATTTAATAAAAAATTCAATCATCTTAAAACGTAAACTCAAATTAATCGAAAAAAATCGAAAGAATCGCCCAGTTCTAGAAGCAATCAATCAGATTCCAAACTCTCCACCATGGCCAAGACCAAAGAGCTGTCCAAGGATGTCAGGGACAAGATTGTAGACCTACACAAGGCTGGAATGGGCTACAAGACCATCGCCAAGCAGCTTGGTGAGAAGGTGACAACAGTTGGTGCGATTATTCGCAAATGGCAAAAAAAACAAAAAAAAACTCTCCCTCGGTCTGAGACTCCATGCAAGATCTCACCTCGTGGAGTTTCAATGATCATGAGAACGGTGAAGGAATCAGCCCAGAACTAAATTAGAGGACCTTGTCAATGATCTCAAAGCAGCTGGGACCACAGTCACCAAGAAAACAATTGGTAACACACTACGCCCTGAAGGACTGAAATCCTGCAGCGCCCACAAGGTCCCACTGCTCAAGAAAGCACATGTACAGGCCCGTTTGAAGTTTGCCAATGAACATCTGAATGATTCAGAGGAGCACTGGGTGAAAGTTTTGTGGTCAGATAAGACCAAAATTGAGCTCTTTGGCATCAACTCAACTTGCGATGTTTGGAGGAGGAGGAATGCTGCCTATGACCCCATGAACACCATCCCCACCATCAAACATGAAGGTGAAAACATTATGCTTTAGGGGTGTTTTTCCGCTAAGGGGACAACTGCACCGCATCAAAGGGATGATGGACAGGGCCATGTACTTCTTAAATCTTGGGTGAGAACCTCCTTCCCTCAGCCAGGTATTCCAGCATAACAATGACCCAAAACACACAGCCAAGGCAACAAAGGAGTGGCTCAAGAAAAAGCACATTAAAATCCTGGTGTAGCCTCGCCAGTCTCTAGACCTTAATCCCATAGATAATGTGTGGAGGGAGCTAAAGGTTCGAGATGCCAAACATCATCCTAGAAACCTTAATGACTTGGGGAGGATCTGCAAAGAAGAGTGGAACAAAATCCCTCCTGAGATGTGTGCAAATCTGGTGGCCAACTACAAGAAACGTCTGTCCGCTGTGATTGCCAACAAGGGTTTTTCCCACCAAGTACTAAGTCATGTTTTGCAAATGGGTCAAATACTTATTTCACTCAATAAATGTATATAGAGGCACGTATTTCCAATGAGCCTATGTTGGTCTGAGACATCCTGTGGACTTGTCTGACAGCTAAAATTAGTTCAGAATCTGGTGCAAAATCAAAAAAGGAACAAAGCTGATTTGTAAATCAAATCTTTCATTCAGATTACATAGAGGGATTTGTTTGAGCCACAAACCCCAGTCATTCGCTTTTTTAATGTAACCAGATGTAACCAAACAGAAGACTGTTAATCACAAACATGGGTGTACCAAGCTTTTGTGTGTAAATGCCTGTTCCTGCCAATGAGTCTGAAACACGCCATCCTGGAATCGAGAAATGCTGCTTTGGAACAAGCTTGTTGTGTAATCTTTTTAGATGACGAAGCCAATGAGAGCTTTTCAATGGTAAAATTAGCAGTGGGAGCCTATATCAAATCACAAAATGCTCAACCCGTTGAAGGAAATTCCCACTGTGGTGGATTACATAAAACTAATTTGACTGCCTTTAAATGTACAGCAACTTCCTCAATGTAATGTAGGGAACAGGTTGCTTTGGTTTTTCTCCCAGCATTTAGTAGCAGTGTTTTGTTTATCCAAAAGCCAATGTGAATAGTGAAGGCTGAGGACAACATGAAAGAATGCTATCAGGTGTCAGAGAGCTGAGTAACGCTCAATGCTGCTCACTGTACTGCCACTTACCTTTTTTTGTACTTGAGTGAAAGAGCCTTCCAGAAATCAATTTCCTCGTCTTTGGAGGCGAATTTTGGTATCATATTTGCATCCATGACAGATAAACCTGAAAATTATACAAAGCACCAACACTGTTTAGCATACACTGCAAATAGTTTACCATTAGTATTTTGCAAAAAAATATTAACAGACCTGTCACACATTTTTAAGTCATAACCCATAGCGATAGTCAGATCAGTCTCTGATTTCACAATCTGAATTTAGCAGCATGAACCTCAGTTCAACTCTGACTACTGCCGTCCCAAATAATCAATAGAACTGCGTGCAGTCTGACCCAGCCCATAGAAACGCCATGTGCCCTGTTCATACACGCCAGGACACAATCACCCTCTGGTTATAGGTCATTGCCTGGCATTGCATGACTCTTTACTTAGAAACTGTGATCTCAACATTAAACAGAAACAAAAGGACTGTCAAATACTCAATCATAGACAAACAATATTTTACTAAGATATTTAGATAATGAGAATACTGAGTAGTTTTTCAGGAAAGAAATTATAGAAACTAATACTTTAATTAAGCAAGGATGCTTTAAATTAATCAAAAGTAATGAGGCATTTATAATGCTACAAAAGATTTCTATTTCAGATAAATGCTGTTCTTCTGGACTTTCTATTCATCAAAGAAACCCAAAAAAATTCTGCTCATCTTTTTTCAACATAATCATAAAATAAAGTAATCATTTGACTTGAGTAATGATGCTAAAAATTCAGCTTAAAATATATTCAAATAGAAAAAGTTATTTCAAATAGTAAAAATATTTCAATTTTTTTCTGTTTTCCTTGTTTGGATCAAATAAATGCATAATTGCAGCATGAGATAAAAACTCTTACTGTGCTCTACTTTCACAAGAAACTAATAACTAAAACTAAAACTAAACAGACAACTTAAACTTACAAGCCTTACAGGCACACCCAGACTTAACAACCTTTTTATTTCCCTTTGGTTTCCTTATGTAATTCATTGTTTATTGATAGCATCATATTGCTTATTAATTAGCCTACTTCTTACTACATACCAAACTTAAACTGGTATCCTCTTAATAGCATACTTAAAGTCTGTTTGACTTACAGTATTCCGGTCATTTGTCCTCTTTTTAATTAAAAAAGACGGCTGTAATTTCTATGTGTGAAAAACTATCAACACCTGATGGAACCTCTTCAAATCTATATTTATATTCTGCTAAAACAGCATATTCGCAAAGAAAGAGGAAATGAATAATTAAGAAATTAAAGGTGTTCAAATGAAGAAAGATAGCTAATTAGAAAATAAACGTATATAAATAACCCTATATATAGAATATGTAAAATTAAATACTAAATAAATGATGAATATATAAAAAATAATACATGAATTCCAGACAAGGACTCCAGTCAAATGCAGATGGTTAAAATAAACCCTAGTCTATTCATTTTATAAACTTATAAACTATTACTCAAGCGAAACTATAGCTATTGATATATTGAGAGAACTGAATTGGAAAATACTAAACCTTCGAAATATACAGCCTTAATATACAGAATTAAATATTGATTTTCAGTCACCTTAACGATCATTATAAACTCTTAATGAGCTGGTGCGCTTTGCCAAACAGCACCGGATGACAGGTATACTTACACTGTCTGTCTAACAATACGATAAATGTATCTCCTCTGTTTAATCATATCTACTGCCAACACAATTATCGATGACCAGAAACATCACATCTGACATATTTCTCTTTAAACACAACTGACACCACCATTTACTATAGCGATGCGATAGCGATACACTAGCTAGCCGAGAGAGCTAACTGACGTTAGCCGGCTAACAACAACAACAACAGTGATGATGCGCTTTGAACTGACACGAATAGATATGACAATAATAACACAATTATGTCGAAACGCATATTTGTGGCTATAATGTTTGAGTGTGAGTGTTATCTAGCGATAACGTTAGATGATGTTGATGGAGCGCAGGCAGGGTGTTGTCTTCTTATTATCTATAGCAGTAAATCAGTGAGTGGTGTTATCATATGAGGTTTGAAGATCTGCATCATGTGTTAAGATTGCGATGGGAATTTATGAACTCACCTGCACATTTCCAGGATCTTTAATGCTGATAGTAGGACTGGCTGTGATCCTGGCACAGCCTTCAGTGTTTCAGCATTCTCTCTCTCTCTCTCTCTCTCTCTCTCTCTCTCTCTCTCTCTCTCTCTCTCTCTCTCTCTCTCCCCAATGACGTTTGTGTGTCGTGTAAACTGATCCTGGCGACGCCTCTTACGGTACGAAAATAACGTAACAAATATGTTGCTTTTTATTTATTTATTTAGGGCTTACACGTTAGTCAAAACAACAACAAATATATTGATATTTATGAAAACTTGGTTAAAAAAATATGTATAAAAACCTATTTAGGGCTGTGACGTTGCTTGAAAACAACATAACAAAAACATTTATTTATCACATACTTACTTATGTGCTCTAATGGAAGAATAGGGGACATAATTATATGTGATTTAAAAGAATAGTTTAGCCAAAAATGAAAATTCTGTCATTAATTTCTCACCCTCATGCCGTTCCAAACCTGTAAGATCTTCGTTCATCTTCAACACAAATTAAGATATTTTTGATGAAATCCAAGAGCTTTCTGACCCTGCATAGACAGCAACGCAACTGACACGTTTAAGGCCGTAAGGACATTGTTAAAATAGTCCGTGTGACAATGTGCGTCGAAGACTGACACGGAAGCAAAGAAATTGTTGATTAAAATCATTTGTTTTCTTTGTGCACAAAAAATCTCCTAGCTTCATAAAATTACGATTGAACCATTTAGCGCGATATGGCGTAGCTTGTCAGAGATTTACGTCTCGGAACCTGAGCGGAACGCACGTGATGGAGATTTACTACTAATCAAAGCACCTGCTTCATTGACTAAACGCGCCTCACAATATCGTTCGATATATTGCACAGCCCTAATTGAACCACTGATGTCACATGGATTTTAACAATGTCCTTACTACCTTTCTGGGCCTTAAACATGTCAGTTGCATCGCCATCTATGCAGGGTCAGAAAGCTGTCAAAAATACATCAAAAATATCTTTGTGTTCCGAAGATGAACGAAGGTCTTATGGGTTTGGAACAACATGAGAGTGAGTAATTAATAACAGAATTTTAATTTTTAGGTGAGCTATACCTTTAAGATTTGCTTCGATCCACTTTTTGATATCTTCTGAGGCAAAGTATTTATATTTCGGATTTTCCACATTCCCCACTTTGCTTATTTTCAACATAATGTAATAACATAAAATGCTTAAATAACTTAAATCTGAGAGAGTCAGATTTGAGAAAATTCAAAAGTCACGTAAAATATAAATATCTCACATAATTACCTCAGCGTTTGATGAAAAAGGAAACAAAATCATTAGAACTGTGGTTGTAACATCCGTCCAGTAGGTGGAGCTGTAGTTCAATACATAGTCAATCCGAAATTTATTCAGACGCCTTCAACATTTCTCACATTATCAGTTTATTCGCTATAGTTTAGAAATGATAAAATATGACAAGAACTCAGAGTTACACTGTGTCAGAACTAATTCATATTTGCAATGTCAATAACTTTTGATAGAAAAGTGTGTAATGGATTACAATCAACCAAAAATTCAAACTGTTAGTATGACAATATTTACACAACTATCAATACTAACCAATTACCAAGCAATGCTGATTTTTTTTCAGTTTGTGGTGTTAAAAGGTCGCATCAGTAATTAAAGAAATAATACGTAAGCAAAACAGTCATTGTCAAAATTTTTGGCCACATTTTACTGGTAGTCCACTGTATGAAGAAATTTTGGGCATAATATGTCACAGTTTACTTTATTTTGCTATCCGCACTATAGCGACCTGCATCCACTAGTAAAAAAAAAATATTAAAAATTATATCTGGTGTCTAAATAATTTTTGGTTTGTCTTTAACAGAATCACATCCACAAAACACTATATGCCTTCACACAACAAAGAAAATTATTAAATATAGAATTAGAATAATTTGAACTAGTCCAGGTTATTAGACCAATACAAGTGATATGTAATGAAATGGAAAAACAGGCCTTTATTGTACACAAATACAATGAAATTAGTTTAAATTGTAATTAATAACAGTGAAAATTTTAAGCATACTCTACTAAAATAAGCATGGAAAAACATTGATACATGGGCTATATCATGTTTTATTAATATTCAGATATATCAGGACAAGACGTTTCACTTGAATACATCACATTATTTTTATTTTTTTTCAGAAGAAATAATTTGACAAATATTCTGTCTATTTAATAACACATATTGAATCTGATTCTGACAGCACCAAAACACAAAATCCAGACGTTCATATATCTCCCATTGGAGGGCACTGTTACTGGAAGGACTTTTTTACTTTTAAGGTCATTCTTCCAGACAAATAATAAAAATGTGTCTATTTTTGGCTTGCATTTTCTAAAAACGATGGTGACAGCCAATGTTCACACATTTTTATACAACTCTTGGATTTGTGGACCCCACCAAAACTGTGTACTAAAGGCCAGTGTGTGATAAAGCTAGCGCTAGTAGTTGCATAATATTACTAAAGCTATAACCACAGTGAAGAGAACAGCTTATATTAAGATCATTTCTTGCTCATGATGAGGGATTCAGTGTTACCACAGGCCATCAGTAGTTGGAAAGATTGCTCAGGCTTTTTTATCATTCATATCTGCCACTCTACAGAGTGACAGAGCAGGGAGAAGGAGGAAATGGCTTGACGTGTGTCACTACAGTGTGAAGCTATCTCTCAAGGCACGGTGCTGCAGACAAATACAGTCATGTAGGAAGCAAATGTAAAGATTAACATTCATCCAGTGACAAACAGAAAGACGTCAACAGAGGGATTATGGCATTTTTGACTTTACATATGTACAACAAACAAAATATGTACAACCCTTCATGATCGTGTTCAATTTGCATTTTAATTTTACAAAAATGTTTATATTTTTAAACCTTGAAATATGAACACTGTCTGTTAGCGATGTCAGATACTTCCTCTGCTCTTTGTGGTCAGTCCTTGCCTCGGTATGTAATGTTTGTGAATGTTGATGTGGCACCTTTATAGAGGGGATTGTGACCCTATGAGAATAAAAAAACAAGTTATCATTCAGTATGCATTTACATCAGTTTTATAGCATCAAGCCTTCTTAACAAGTGAATGGGTGCTGTCAGAATGAAAGACCAAACAGCTGATAAAAACATCACAATAATCCACACAACTCCAGTCAATCAATTAACATCTTGTGAAGTGAAAAGCTGTATAAAAATGTAGATTATGGATTTGTTTTGTTGGCAAGGAGTGACGGTTTGGATAAAAACTTCTTAATCAAACTGTTTTTTGCTTCACAAAACAGTAATTGGTGTCTTAGAGCCATGAGGATTACTTGTGAACTATTGTGATGTTTTTATCAGCTGTTTGGACTCTCATTCTGACGGCACACATTCACTGTAGAGGATCCATTTGTGAGCAAGTGATGATAAGTTTCTCCAAATCTGTTCTGAGTAAGAAACAAACTCATCTAAATCTTGGATAGCCTCAGGGTGATTACATTTTAGCAGATTTTCATTTTTTGTGTGAACTATTCTTTTAAAAATTCAGTCAAATTACACATATTTCAACATAATTTCAACATAAAAGTTTAAGTATGAAACTGAGCAGAGAGGATCAGAGAGTTCACATGTGGCACGAGACCTCATGGGGAAAGCCTAATTAGCAGTGGATAATTTAAAACAAAACTTGCCCAGGGGTACAGAGGCGTTTCCTTTGTTCTTAGGGGAAAAACAGCATGCCACTGAAACCGTAAAATCATCCTGCCAACATCTATAGTTCACCAAGCTACTTGCACACAGTAATTTGAGCTTTTTACATTAAACACAGGGAGTGTGAATGTGTTTGGTTATGTATCCTGAGGTCTTTGCTTCAGTTGGCCACTGTCTGAAATGTATGCAGTATGCATAAAGTAGAACTATGTTGTGCATTTTTGCACTTTACTAACCGTTTCCCACTTGGCACGTGCCCGCTCCTCCTCGAACTTCGCAAATTCACGCCGATCGTGGATGGTGATAAGCAGTTTCCAGATAAGCAGGGCAGCCAGACCCAAGAACAAAATGGCACCAGCTACTGATAGGAGCACCACCAAGATATCAGGGCCTTTAGGGCAGTCTAGTACACAGGAAAAGAAAATATAGGTAAAAAAATATGTTTAAAACCCCCCTCTTTGTGAAGTGTCAGATCAAAAATCCCACAGATCATTTGTTATAATTTTGAAAATGCCTATTTTGAATGGAAGCAAAAAAATACTGTTTTCATGCATGTCTTTTTAAATGCAAATGAGCTGCTGCTCCCTGCCCCCTTTTCCAAAATAGGTTTTGATTATCATGTCTATCGCATTAAAATCATGCATTTTAAAAACATATCAGTTTAAACTTCTAATATATGGCTGTCAGGATTCTTGTCTAGTTTGTCTTGTTTTTCCTAATGTTTTCCCCCCCATGTTTCCTATTCAAAAGTCTTTAGTCTTTGTCTCCCCCTTTTGGTTTAGTCTTAGTTGGTTTAGTCTTGCCCATATTTGTATTTCCCCCTCGTCATCCTGTTAGCTCGTTTGTAGCCACACCCGTTTCTATGTATTTAAGTCTGTGTCTGATCACACCCCAGTGTCCGTCGATATACGTTACTTCTGTTTGTTTTGACTCCATGTTCATTGTTGTTTTTTCAATAAATATTAGTGTTTTCATTTACTCTGGTTTCTGCTCCTACTTCTACACTCCTCAACCCGCTAGACCAGGGGTCACCACACTCGGTCCTGGAGGGCCGGTGTCCCTACAGAGTTTAGCTCCAACCCTAATCAAACACACCTGAACCAGATAATCAAGGTCTTAATAAGTATACTTGAAACTTCCAGGCAGCTGTGTTGAGGCAAGTTGGAGCTAAACTCTGCAGGACACCGGCCCTCCAGGATCAAGTTTGGTGATCCTTGCGCTAGACTGTGACAATGGCTTTCTGAGCGCACACATCCAAAGCATGAGCACAGAAAGTGGCTGTCACATTGCATGTGAGTACTAAACTAAAGTTCTCTTTCATGTCTTCTTGCGCTTAAACTGTCATATACACACATTTTTGGTACAAAACACACAGGAGTTATAAAAGCAGTTTATGCCAGTGAAGGTAAACAGCTGGGAAAGAAATTGCATGTTTGTATTAGATCTGTGTGGCAGCAGCGTAATATACAGTAAATAAATCAATAAATCCTCTGCTCCCTTGTCTCCTCTTAGGCTGGCACTGGGTTGTCCTTTTTTACATTTTCTGGGTTTGTAAATGCACTGGAGACCCAATATAGTACTTAAGCACGGAAGAAGTCTGATTTTCATGATGTGTTACCTTTACTGTCACTTTTGATCAATTTAATACATCCTTTTTGAATAAAAATACAAAAAAAAAAAAGAAAAGCTATAGGCTTGCTTCACTATACCGTCTTGTGTCTGTCTCTTTGCTTCCTGTCTGAACCATTCCTATCCCGGTAGGAATTACACTATGTCAGCAGGTTCTTCAGTAGCTTGGATGTTGTTTATTGCTGTGTGTTTTTACAAGGTGGGGTGCTCCCTGGGTTCTGGGGGTGTGTGTGCTACTAATAGAGCCCATGTTCCACATGTGTGTCCATTAAAGCACAGCAGCAGACGCTCACTGCGGGCTCCTGAATTTATAGCCGTCACACACTGCACACACGCCTACACTTCCATACGTTTACGCAAACACCTAGAAACTCCTACATTCATGAATCTCTAATGCCTAGAAATACCCTGAATAGAAATAAAATAAAAGTTCTAATAATATATAGTTGAAGTCAAAAGTTCACATAGACCTTGCAGCATCTGTAAAATGTAAATTATTTTACAAAAATAAGAGGGATCATACAAAATGCATGTTCATTTTTATTTAGTTAAACCTGAATAAGATATTTCACATAAAAGATGTTTACATATAGTCCACAAGAGAAAACAATAGTTGAATCTATAAAAACGACCCAGTTCAAAAGTTTACATACATTTGATTCTTAATACTGTGTTGTTACCTGAATGATCCACAGCTGTGTTTTTTGTTTAGTGGTAGTTGTTTATGAGTCCCTTGTTTGTCCTGAACAGTTAAACTGTCAACTGTTCTTTAGAAAAGTCCTTCAGGTCCCACAGATTCTTTGGTTTTTCAGCATTTTTGTTATTTGAACCCTTTCCAACAATGACTGTATAGTTTTGAGATCCATCTTTTCACATATGAGGGACTCATATGCAACTATTACAGAAGGTTCAAACGCTCAGTGATGCCGAAAATTGTTCGTCAACGAAATTAACACTGGTTCAAATACACAAAAATGCTGAAAAACCAAAAAATTTGTGGGACCTGAAGAATTTTTCTGAAGAACAGCAGGCAGTTTAACTGTTCAAGACAAATGAGGAAATCATAAACAACTATCACTAAACAAAATAAAAAACAGCTGTGGATCATTTAGGTAACAACACAAAGTGTATGCAAACTTTTGAACAGGGTTATTTTTATAATTTCAACTATTATTTTCTCTTGTGGACTATATGTAAACATCTTTTTTTGTGAAATATCTTATTCAGGTCAGTACTAAATAAAAAATAACATGCATTTTGTATGATCCCTCTTGTTTTGGTAAAATAATGAACATTTAGCAGATTCTGCAAGGTGTATGTAAACTTTTGACTTCAACTGTACTTCAACTGTACAAAGATGGAAACCAGCATCAGAAACACAGTAAACACTGGTGACCAGCAATTTTTTTTCTAGAGTGAGAGCATTAACAGTGTGTTACCTGGTTCTTTGACCAGAGACAAGATGGATTTGCCACTGTTGTCCTCATAGTACTGAAACCTTTGCACGCAGTCATCCTCATCCTTATAGGTGCAGTTCACTGCATTCTTGTCATGGAACACTGTAGGGTAAACAGAGGGTTACAACAGAAGGCTACAGAAGAAAACTAGAATGTTGTAAATACAATCAAATAAAATGAGTCTGATAATGGTACCCAAATCATCCACCAGTCTGATTTCATCTCTGCAGATTCGAGTACAGGTGTCATCATCAAAGAGTTTCCCTCTCTTAAAGTGCTTACACTCTACACAGTCCCTAGAGAAAAAAAATCTTTTACTTAAAGGAGTAGTTCACTTTCAAAACAAAAATTTACAGATAATGTACTCACCCCCTTGTCATCCAAGATGTTCATGTTTTTCAGGATTTCTCTCCATATAATGAACTTCTATGATGCACCCGAGTTTGAACTTCCAAAATGCAGCTTAAATGCAGCTTCAAAGGGCTCTAAACGATCCCAGCCGAGGAAGAAGGGTCTTATCTAGCGAAACGATTGGTTATTTTTTAAAAACATTTACAATTTATATACTTTTTTAATCTCTACACAGAGTACACATAGAGCTAGACAAGACAAGCATTTGAGGTTAAAAAGTATATAAATTGTAATTTTTTTTTTAGAAAATAACAGATCATTTTGCTAGATAAGACCCTTCTTTCCTAGGCTGTGATCGTTTAGAGCCATTTGAAACTGCATTTTAGAAGTTCCATAGAAGTCCATTATATGGAGAGAAATCCTGAAATGTTTTCCTCAAAAAACATAATTTCCATACAACCGAAGAAAGAAAGACATGAACATCTTGGATGACAAGGGGGTGAGTACATTATCTGTAAATTTTTGTTCTGAAAGTGAACTTCTCCTTTAAAGACTTTTGAACTCAATACAAATAGTTATTTTACACATTTAATGCTTTCGGCAACCAGATCAAATAATGGGTTAAAAATGTGAATCACATTTAAATGGGTAGTTCTGTCATTAATTACTCACCGTCATGTCGTTTCAAACCCGTAAGACCTTTGTTCATCTTCAGAGGCAGTAAAAGCCTCCTTTAGCGATCCGATGTGTTTTTGTAAGAAAAATATCCATATTTAAAATGTAAGAATCACTGTGATCTAGCTTGCGCAGCTGTACACGGAACTTGCTGCTTTGGGAAGGGGTGTGGCAGTACTGAAATGCCGTTTAGCTGTTCGCCAATTGCAACGCAGTGGGACTGCTAACCAATCACAACACATTTAGTTTTTTGGAAGGCGGCCCTTCATCAAACCCAGAACTAATCGAGCCATTTGTGCCAGCCTGGGAAGAAAGCTATTGTAATAATGTAAATTATGTAAAAAATAATATGTTTTTTCCTTTAGGATAAACAAAGGTCATATGGGTTTGGAATGACATAAGGGTGAGTAATTAATGACAGAATTTAGGGTGAAATATCCCTCTAATATAAGAAATACACTCACTTCTTCAAGGTACAGGCGTCGGGGCAGGTAGGGCATTTGTCGCAGGTGGAGCCATAGGCTCCAGGCTGAGTGCATTCACAGCTTCCACACACACACTGACCACGACCGCTGCACAACAGCCCCAAACTGGACATACAGGTGTCTGTACGAGTAGAACAGTTGCAGTTCTCCCCCTTCCAGTCTGGATCACACTGGCAAAATCCACAGTAACAAGTGCCATGGCCTGGAATGAGCCATGTAGGGAAAAATAACACAAAGATGGGAATGAGTGAGCAGACTCCACATGACCATTTATTTGCTTGTTTAACTCTTGTAAGACAGCTTTCCATGATGAATAATGTTCACTCTCATAACGTAATAAAGGTAGTTTGAACTTGAGCCCATAAAAGTGCTGCATGTACGGAGTTGTACATTCCACACATGCATGAAAAAATGACCCAAATTCCTAAATATTAAGTTGAGGCTTTCCATGTTTCACAAATGAAATTCCCCACTGGCAATCACGCTCAACTGTTGTCAAACAGCTCCATCTTTCATTCTTTTAATCTCAGAGATTTCTAAAAATGGACATCTGGTGCTGGCGAATGTGAGGAATGTTACAGGACTGATATGATAGTCATAAAATATTTCACTTGATGTTCAGTGGCGCAATGCTGAGCTCCATTACATGTGTGATTTACAGTTATAATTATAAACACATTTGCGGCAGTGTGCATGTTTGTTTAAGAGATAACAGTACTTTAATTCTTAGCAAAACAATGTTTATGAGTAATTGGGGATTTTGGTTGAAAATACAACAATGATGCAGCTAAATCAAAAACAAAAGCACATGGAAATACAACAATGGCTAACCAAATGTGAAAAATAACATTGTATGCTTGTAATTATTCTTCCCACAAGAACAATACAAACTCTTCAAATCAGCCTAAACACCACTTGACTCCCTCACTATTCTATTTTTGGCTCAATTACATCACCAGTGTGTGACAACGCAGAAAGGCATTTTCTGGATTACTTCGGACCTCTGGGAATACGCTATAAGAAACTTGTACATTCGCCTAAAAACGTTCAGTTTGTTACAGCGAAGGCTGAAGTCTTTTGGAATCACGAGTACAGAGATCTGGTTCTGTTTAAGTGAGAAACCAACCCCCTTCCAAGAGGTACACAACTTCAAGAGGTGGACTATAGCATTTCTTTTTCTTTTTTTACAGAAACTCTTTGGCCATTCCAACTCAAACGCGCCCCAGTGGAACATCAGCACCTCGTCTGTAGAACAAACACACGTCTCAAATAGGTCAACACATGGTTTAGCCTGCCAAGTCCCACAGAGCATGTTTATTTATAAGAGGAGCTCGTTCTTCGACTAATGCAGGAGACGTTTTAGTGTTTTTGTAGGTAATTCCTTTGAGGTGATGTGAGGCAGGGAACAGGGAATCTTACTTGTAAAGAAAGACTTTTGTACAAAATAATAGGCTGTGGAAAAAACTTTATTCTAAAACATCCTGCTTATTGTGAGTTAGTCGAGGCTGAGATGCAGGGCCGTAATAAGTATTTGGACCATTAAGTCGCCTTAAAAATTGTGTCTTTGCATTATGTAAAAAAATATTCAACCAAATGGCATTTTGTTGTGCTATTCATGTTTCGGCATAAAGACATTTGTATTATTTGTTAATGTTACTATAAACAAAAATACTATAAAACAAAACATATTGTTTAAACAAATATTCAGACACTTCAGTCAAACGTGTCTATAGTTAATATGATTAACTACAATAATTCATTTTTATATATATCATGTATATATTACTGACAAAATTTTATTTGCAAAAACGAATTTGCATCTTTAACTGCATATTACAGCTAAATTACAGCAACTTAAAAGCTGTAATTACAAACCTGGAGTACAGCATACAATAAACTGTATGTGTTTGATTTACTAAAAAGAATGGTTCATGAGAATAATTTTTTCGGGAATCAAATTACTTTGGTTGTACTATATGTTTTTGATTTACAAAAAAGAAACAGGTAATGAATAATTTGTTCAGGAATCAGATTACACTGGTTGCAGTGTATGGTTTTAATTTACTAAAAAGATCAGACTCAAAAGAATCATTTGTTCAGTAATCAGACTACACTGGTTGCAGTGTATGATTCTGATTCACTAAATTAAAAAGAATCATTTGTTTTCGGTAATCAGACTACACTGGTTGCAGTGTATGATTCTGATTCATTAAATTCAAAAGAATCATTTGTTTTCGGTAATCAGACTACACTGGTTGCAGTGTATGATTCTGATTCATTAAATTCAAAAGAATCATTTGTTTTCGGTAATCAGACTACACTGGTTGCAGTGTATGATTCTGATTCATTAAATTCAAAAGAATCATTTGTTCGGTAATCAGACTACACTGGTTGCAGTGTATGATTCTGATTCACTAAAAGATCAGACTCAAAAGAATCATTTGTTCGGTAATCAGACTACACCGGTTGCAGTTCATGGTTTTGATTCACTAAAAAGAACGGTTCATTAGAATAATTCACAAAAAAGAAACAGCTAATAAGAATCATTTGTTCAGCAATCGGACTACACGGTTTGCACTGTATGGTTTTGATATACTGAAACAAACCAACTCATAATAATCATATGTTCAGGAATTGGACCAGACTGGTTGTACTGTATGTTTTGATTCACCAAAAAAATATCTGACTCATAAGAGTCATTCATTCAGGAATCAGACCACATTGGTAATGCTGTATGTTTTTGTTTCACTAAAAAAAGAACCAACTCATAAGAATCATTTGTTCGGGAATCGGCCTACACAGTTTTTTTTTTATTCGTTTTTCAGTTAAACTGGAAAAAACAATTACTTCCCTCACATTTGTTTGCAAATGCCACTGGGTTTGAAATTTTGCATCTGATTAAAATACATTTAGTTTAAAAGGGTCTAAAAACTCTTGTTGGGGTCACTGTTATGTCACTTCCAACATTCTAATAATAAGAAAATACATCTAGTTTCCCCCACCCCCAAAACGTTGCTTACCTGAGCAGAGCTCTCCTTTGTACCGCAGGCAGCTGAAATCGTCACACTCACACCTCTTCCCCCACACCTTGCCGAAATCATTATTGTGGCACACGCACTGGCCGCACACACAGTCTCCACGGCCACTGCAGACCACCTTGTCTGGCCCGGTGCAGGCGTCCTGCTCAGTGGGACTGTAGTCCCCCTCTGCACACTCACACCTGGGACCCAATCGTCCCGGGTTGCACAGGCAGATTCCACACTCGTAGGTGCCATTGCCGTAATGACAGACGGGACTGTCAGGCTCTGCCTTAGCTTGGCATTTACACTCACACTCAAAGTTGACTGTGATCTGCAAGGTGTCTTTAAAGCCAACTGGTTTGATGGTGAAGGTCTTGCGCTTTTCTTTAGGACAGCCTCTGGCTCGAGCTTCTACAGTAAAGGACACCTGGGAAGATAAGTTTAAGGGAGTGTGGAGTTGTTACAGAGCACTGGTATTCACAGACATGAATTATTATTTTACATTACAAAACTTGTACTGTAGGACCATAATAGGCTTTAGGGTAAAAAAACTTTTAATTGGCAAGTAAATATATATATATATATATATATATATATATATATATATATATATACAGTTGAGGTTTTAAAAGTTTACATACACCTTGCAGAATCTGCAAAATGTTAATTATTTTAACAAAATAAGAGGAATCATACAAAATGCATGTTATTTTTTATTTAGTACTGACCTGAATAAGATGTTTTACATACAATTTTCATATAGTCCACAAGAGAAAACAATTTTTAAAAATGACCCTGTTCAAAAGTTTACATACACTTGATTCTGTGTTGTTACCTGAATGATCCACAGCTGTGTTTTTTTTTTCATGAGTCCCTTTTTTTGTCCTGAACAGTTAAACTCCCCACTGTTCTTCAGAAAAATCCTTCAGGTCTCACGAATTTTCAGCATTTTTGTGTATTTGAACCCTTTCCAGCAATGACTGTATGATTTTGAGATCCATCTTTTCACACTAAGGACAACTGAGGGACTGAGGGACGATGCATTAAGAGTCAGGGGGTGAAAAATTTGAAGATAAGGGTAAATTTAACTTATTTTGTCTTCTGGGAAACATGTAAGTATATTTTGTAGCTTCTGAAGGGCAGTACTAAATGAAAAATATATATATTTAGGCAAAATAAGAAAAATGTACACATTCTTTTCAAAAGTTTACACCCCTGGCTCTTAATGCATTGCTTTTCCGTCTGAAGCATCAGTTAGCATTTAAACCTTCTGTAATAGTTGCATATGAGTCCATCAGTTGTCCTCAGTGTAAAAAAATGGGTGTCAATATCATACAGTCGTTGTTGAAAAGTGTTCAAATACACAAAATGCTGAAAAACCAAAGAATTTGTTGCACCTGAAGGATTGTTCTGAAGAACAGCGGGCAATTTAACTGTTCAGGAGTAACCAAACAAGGGACTAATAAACCCTAAAAAAACAGCTGTAGATCATTCAGGTAACAACACAGTATTAAGAATCAAGTGTATGTAAACTTATGACCTCAACTGTATCTATGTCTTATGAAGATGTTTAGCTATTATGCACATGACATACGGTATGTGAGTGTTATTTCATTGCTGACAATGAATGTGTAGGCTGCCTAACATGTGATTGTGTTGGACTGACAGACAGTCTGAACAGAAGGCTGGGTAGTGTGAGTCAGAGCAACACTAAAGAACAGGAAACAGGCAAGTCTGATGCCTACACACACACTCAGCAAAATGAGTAATGGCACAGCTACACCCAGTTGTCCTGAATGTGTATAAGTTTTTACAGTTAACCATTTATAAGGAAGGGAGTGAAACCACAACATTTCATGCAACTCATTTATCAAGGGAGGCTGATGATTGCACATTAGAAAAAACATTTCCTGTGCTCCTCCTCTTGTGGAATATGTCAAGACATCAGAGTGGGTATATGACTGAAAAGAAGGAAATGACCGAACTGACCATAAGGGAGTTTTGGGATAAGTGGTTTGGTTAAGTAATACCAGGAACAACATGAGATTTGAATAAGGTGGACAGAGTATATTAGAAAGACGGATGGAACGCGATAAAGAGAGAAGAGGATACTGACGGTATCTCCTCTTTTGAGGCCAGAGCAGGATCTTAGCCCAGGGATGACCTCTTCATTGAGACATGTAGCATTAAATGTCAGACTGAGCTCTTCCGGGACATTCAAGAGCTCCAGCTCAACCTTAGAACGCAGTTTCTGTTACACAAACACACAAACACAACAGCAAAAAATAGATCAGTAACCACAGACAATGAGAATGGAGTTAAGCTTTTGGAAAAATGTTCCAGGTTCAAGACAAGTTCAGCTCTATCGTTAGCATATGTAGATCACCACAGAAAATCATTCCTTTTTTTTGGTACCATGCCACCGAATACACAAAAAACAGAAAAGAGAGGTGGAGTGAGCAGTAGTTCATTTTCATTTAAAGAGGCATGCATCGAAACCGTTCACTGTGAACATAGCTGTTAATGACAAGGTAAAAAGGGTGCTGTTTTACATGACCATGAGAAAATTTAACCAAAGTATTTTGCAAGAATCATACCAACTTGTGGAAAATGGGCATCCAATGTCTTTTTTAAAGAAGTTGCTTTCAAAAATAGCAGCTTCCTGTTGGTCACTGAGTTTGCATGACCATCTTAACCATGAGAAAATTGTAACTTAAATTTAAAGAAGTTGTGTTGTACCCAGAAATGTAATTTGGTAAATGTAAAAATGATATTACAGCATATGCATCCTGGATCAGCTGGATGACGTTATGTGAGTCCTCGGACAGCGTGCCCACTGCAGTGCCAGGGATCAGTTCACTGTAGTTCTACAATGGATATAGAGAGCGAAAGAAGGTTTAATCTCTGAAAGTGCCCTTAAAAATCAAATTAGACGTTTGCCATACTGATTTACGGTAACATTCAATACCCTTCTTACCTTATAGAGTGATTCCACATGGCTAGTCACAGCAAAGATGAGATTTATATTGTTCTCTGACATTTTCTCTGTAATTAATGCCAGAGAAGGGTAGTCCTGAAAAAATGTTATCCATTAGTATGCATAAATAAGAATACTATAAACTCTCAGATTTCAACAAAAAATATCTTAATTTGTGTTCTGAAGATAAACAAAGGTCTTACGGGTTTTGAAACAACATGAAGGTGATTCATTAATTAACGAATTTGCATTTCTGTGTTAACTAACCCTTTAATTTAACAGGTTTCATATGCTGTACAGTGTGTCTAATGCTAAATAAATAATATAAAGTGTTTTGTCCATATGTTTTACCTAAAACTGACTAAAAGGTCAATAAAAATATCAGCAGAATACCATAGTTGTAGACATGTTGTAGACATTATCTGCGCCAACATAACACTGGCCATCATTGGGTCGTACAATGCCCGCCATGCGCCCGTCAAGTGCCACGTGTGTCTTGGCATCTGTGGTGAAAACCAGTAAGTGAGATGCACCTGGTCTCCAACCAATTTTCTCCTGGAAGAAAGACAAAAATGGTCATATAAGAAAGGTCAAAATGACAAAAATAGCCAATTCAAACACTACTTTCAAACACTGCATTGTATTGCAGAGTTTTTAGAGTGTTTAGAGAGTTCAACCTTGCAGACAGCTGCCTGTATAATGGCGTCAAAGCCTCCCTCTGGGGCGTCCCTGTTCCGAGACACCTTCTGTTTCTTTACTTCCTCTGTAAAGCGGCTCACCTCCTCCGTCAGAGACAGAACATGTCTGTAGCCAAACTGAGGCTGGCATTTATATGGGATCCTAAGGGAGACAATGCAGTGATTTTTTTTTAATGTAGAAGGATCAGAATAAAGTTCAGGAAGTAACAATATACAGTAGAAACGGGCTACTACTATTACTGGTGTCTGGAGTTGGGGGTAACGCTTTACAAGTAACGTGAGTTATGTAACTATATTACTTTTTTTTCAAGCAACTAGTAAAGTTACTTTTTCAAATAAGTAACACCACTTACTTTGTTTTCTCATTTATTGATTCACACCTCTCCTGTCCTCATATTGAGAAAGAACTATAACTTGTGTTTTCTTGTTATTAAAAAAAACTGGAACTGCGTCATCAACGCTATGGGGAACGCCATTGGCGAGCCTCTCTCTGAACGTAGTCTACCAACCAATCAAATGACGGGAGTAACGTCACCGACGTGGTGACGTAAGCGACCAGGAAGTATAAAGCACATGCGTTTCAACATGCTCAATGCTTCTCCTGTCTTCCTCCGAGGAGGTTGATGTGGAGAGCGTTGATGAAAGTTTTCAACCGCTTCCCCGGTCTCCACAGTATGAGGAGCTTCTGAAGGTGGTGCCCGTTCTTCCTCGAGGCCCTCAGGAGATCAGTCAGCTAACCCTGCCAGTGTTACAGGGCACGGCTATCTCCCGCAAACATCTTCCTCTAGTCTCTCCGCACGGAAACGTAGCGGAGCTAGGGCGTTCGCCGTCCCCACGGGGGTCCGCAGAGAAATTGATTCAGGTGTCTCCTGCCAGCCAGCTGTTACAGGTCACCGAATCAATATCTCTAATAACACCAGAAACGAGAGGCTGGTTCCCTGAGTAGACTTTCTGGCAGCGTGGAAACTACTGCTGAATGTATCTACATGGGTCCTGCGCACTGTAGAGAGAGGCTATTCTATCCAATTCGGCGCTCCACCGCCGCCTTTCGAAGGGGTTTTTCCTACTCTGGTGAGCCCTGAGCAGGGTCTGGTTATGGAGCAAGAAGCAAATTCTCTTCTGAAGAAGGAGGCCATCGAGGTGGTCCCTCTTCCAGACAGAGAAGCCGGGTTCTACAGCCGGTATTTCATTGTTCCAAAGAAGGATGGAGGGCTACGGCCCATTTTAGATCTCAGACGGTACCGCTCAGTCAAGAAACTGAAGTTCAAAATGTTAACTGTCAGACAAGTCGTGTCTCAAATCAGGTCCGAGGACTGGTTTGTCACGATAGATCTAAAAGACGCTTACTTCCACGTCTCCATCCTTCCCCAGCACAGGAAGTTTCTGAGGTTTGCTTTCAGTAGATGGATCGTGGATGCCATATCCACTGCTTACGAGTCCTCTGGCCTCCCATCGCCGAGGGGAGTCAAGGCTCACTCTACTCGAGGTGTGGCTGCCTCTAAAGCTCTGCTGGCAGGTGTCCCTATACAGGACATCTGCAGTACTGCGGGTTGGTCCTCACCTTTAACATTTGTCAGGTTCTACGAGCTAGACCTGAGAGACGCTCCAGGCTCCTCTGTCCTTGAGTGACAGATGTTTTGTCCCTTGTGTGCCTGCGGGCCGAGGTATATTCTCTCCCTCTTGTTCTGGCGGTTCCCCAGACAGAGGTGTAATACTACTCACGTCCTGGCAATTTCCCCAGGCGGAGACATTCCAGTGTCCTGGCAGGTTCACCAGGCACTACTTGTGTCCCTCTTGCTCTGGCTGTTTCCCAGACAGAGGTGTACTACCTTCTCCTCGTGTGCCTGAGGGCCAAGGTGGATTCTCTCCCTCTTGTTCTGGCGGTTCCCCAAACAGAGGTGTAATACCACTCGCGTCCTGGCAATTTCCCCAGGCGGAGACATTCTAGTGTCCTGGCAGGTTCACCAGGCACTACTTGTGTCCCACTTGCTCTGGCTGTTTCCCAGACAGAGGTGTACTACCTTCTCCTCGTGTGCCTGAGGGCTGAGGTGGATTCTCTCCCTCTTGTTCTGGCGGTTCCCCAGACAGAGGCGTAATACCACTCTTGTCCTAGCAATTTCCCTAAGCAGAGACTTTATCCCTCCGTGTCCTGGCAGTTTCGCCAGGCCGAGGTGTATCTATCTCCCTCTTGTTCTGGCGGCTCCCCAGACAGAGGTGTAATATCACTCGCATCCTGGCAATTTCGCCAGGCGGAGACTTTTTCTGTGTTCTGGCATGTTCACCAGACACAACTCTTTCCACCCTTGTCCTAGCAGACACTAGGCAGGGACTTGGAATTATGGGGGCGTGGGCATCTCGTTCCCCATAGCGTTGATGACGCAGCCGAGTTCCCGGAAGGGAACGTCTCAGGCTACGTATGTAACCCTGGTTCCCTGAGGGAACGAGACGCTGCGTCATGGACCATAATTCCCGCATCCCTGCCGCGCATCGCTTCATTCCTGGAAGCTGACGCCGGTTTGAAAAGCACGTGCTTTATACTTCCTGGTCGCTTACTTCACCACGCCGGTGACATCACTCCCGTCATTTGATTGGTTGGTAAACTACGTTCAGAGAGAGGCTCGCCAATGACGTTCCCCATAGCGTTGATGACACAGCGTCTCGTTCCCTCAGGGAACCAGGGTTACATACGTAACCTGAGACGTTATTTTCCAAATAAATTTATAATTTATATACTTTTTAACCTCAAATGCTCATCTTGTCTAGCTCTGCGTAAACTCTGTGTATTCCGGTTTAAGACAGTTAGGGTATGTCGAAAAACTCCCATTTCATTTAGAACTTTAAAACCATCCTACATTGCTGCAGAAGTACCGACCCCTGTTTACAAAGCGAACAAAGCGAAGATCAAACGCCTTGTACAAAAAAAGGTAAATCAGCGATGTAGATGATTTTGAAGTTGGAGAAGAAAATTAGATGGGTGTTTTTTGACCTACCCTAACTGTCTTGAAAGAGAATACACTGATTTGACGCAAAGCCAGACAAGACAAGCATTTGAGATTATAAAATATATAAATGTGATTTCTTTTTATATAACATTAATATAAAATTGTTGTTATTATTATTATATTCTAATTCGTTTGGCTTCCTAAAACACCAGTGTAATTTAGACTGAGAGTAAATAAAAAAGAGGGTTGAGTCCCCTTTAAAGTTCAGGTACAAGTCAATTCACTGACTTTTTTATGACTTAAGTTATCTTAGTTAAGAACATGGGTTGGATCTTTTAATATTGAGCTCTCAAAGTGCATTAGATAGAATAACTTTAAAATATCTTTTTTTTTTTTAATATCACAATAAATACTGCATATCGAGATATTATCGTATCAGATTTTGATAGTTATCTCTAATAACTAAGTTTATATGGAGTAACACAATATTGTAAGAATTACTTTTAAAAGTAACATTTTCCCCAACACTGCTGGTAACTGTGTAACCATTGCAAACCTGATAGTCATTCAGCTTTGCTGGCAAAAATGAGTCACAACATTCAAGCTTCATGAAACACCTTACAGTGCAATACTCATTCTGTACGTAACTCAGCAAATTCAGACAGTTCAACCATAATAGCAGTGTGTCTAAAGACACCAACAAGCACACCACCCAATTACAAGTTTGTAACAAACACTCATCAACTATAATGTTTATGTTCAGAGTGTAAACACATGTCATTACTTACGAGTAACAGGGATTTAACACAGCTTCTTGAGGTGAGATGTACATGTACGGGGACACAGGTTTATCCACGAAAGCCCCAAAGCCCATACGTAGATTGCTGGTGGTTTTACTCATCTCTTCAGCCAGGCCTCGCCCCAGCCGTCGCAGTTGAGACAGGTCATCATTCATGGAGTAGGACAGGTCCATGAGATAGTACAAGTCCACAGGGTAGTCCTCAACCTGACGGACTTTCAGCGTGAAGACTTGGGAATCATCTGTTGGGCAGCAGAGTAACAATTTGGTCTAATGGAGGAACATGTGGTCACTTGTTTATGGGTCTATAAACTCACCGGGTCTCAGAGAGATGAGCATTCTCTGAGGTTGGATCTGGGTGACGTCGGTGGTGCCCGAGGCCTTGTCACTGAGATCTTTGTTCTCTGTCACATGCATTTTGCTAATAGGATTCTCCAGAGCTCCTCTCCTGCATCCTGCCTCTATGAGGTTCTTCTTCAGGTCACATCGGGAGGAACCAGGTACATCTTGTCCAAAATCCTGATAAGCATTTGGGAGACAGTTATACTGGTATAGGGCACTAAATAAAGATTTCTGCAGCAAAAATACCATCCCTATTTAAACAATCCCCATGGTCTGCCATAGGTCCAACAAATGTGACTCTGGACCACAAAACCAGTAACACAGGTATATTTGCAATAGCAAAACATTGTATAGGTTAAAATTAATTCTTAAATTTTTCTTTTATGCCAAAAATCATTTGGATATGAGTTAAAGATCAAGTTCCATGAAGATATTTCATAATTTTCCTACCATAAATATATCAAAACTTAATTTTTGATTTGTAATATGCATTGCTGAGAACTTAATTTTAACAACTTTAAAGGTGTTTTGAGGTGTTTAGATTTTTTGCACCCTCAGATTGCAGATTTTCAAATAGTTGTATCTCGGCCAAATATTGTCCTATCCTAACAAACCACACATCAATGGAAAGCATATTTATTCAGCTTTCAGGTGTTCCATTATGGATTTGTTTGCCCTGGTTTTGTTTTCAAGGGTCACAAATAAAATAGAGGTCACTCAGAAAAAAAACAATTACTGGATTTTCCATCTCAGCCAAGGACAAGTCCTAATTTTACTTCCTGAATATCAAAATGTCATGACTCACACTTTTACGAGATAAGTGCAGATGTTTTAGAATAACAACACAGAGGAAGACAAAGGAAGAGTTGCTACATATTACTTTTTCCTCTTAATACAATGATGCAATGGTTGTGAGAAATACTGGCATTGAAAACATTTTAAACTCTTTCCATAAAACATTTGCTTTCTTAAGGCTGTCAAATGATTAGTCACAATTAATTGCATAAACATAAACTTATTTTGAATGCAATTAATCGCGATTAATCATTTGACAGCCCTACTCCAAAAATAAATAAAGAATAGATATTTTCTAAATGCATGTTAATGTGAATGATTTTCCATTCAAGCTTTGTTTATTATTATTTTTTTTAATCATTTAGTATAACAATAATTTATTGTAAACTCTTATTTTTCTTATTCTTATTTCAGATCTGCCTCCATCCATTTAAAAATGTATGTATAGATGTATATAACAATACATAAGAAAATATCTGTTGCTGTCACTGAATACTCTGGTAGATGATATGAACCATGTGGAAGGTTGTTGTTATTATGTCAGAGTGGCAAAATTATGTTTTATCATGAGATAAAACAACTTTTTGACCCACAGGTGAGTCAGTATTTAGTGTTATCATGCCTATTTAATCTTCACTGAGTCATGATTTAAGCACTGGAATATTAATATACCACTTATTAAAAAAAAAGAAAGATTCTATTAACACACACTGATGTTGGTACATAGGCGTAATGTTACTGTACAAACTGTATTTCCTATCCTCCTACACCAATCCTACCACTTACAGAAAACTTTCTGCAAAAAAAAAAAAAAACATCATTCAGTATGTTTTTAAAGCCTTCTGAATTACAGGGACACAGTAAATGTTCTTATAAACCACTTTCACATTGTAATACCTGTCATACCCCTGTCATTACACAAATTTGTGTCCTTATAAACCACCTAAACCTGTGCACAAACAATATTAACAATCATACAGCTCTCCACTTCTTCCAGGAATCTTAATACTGTAATAAAATCCAAATTAAACATGTTTAAGCTCAGATGTAAATCACTACACCTCTTGAAAGCACCAGGCACAGGTTGGATGCACTGCCAGGCACTGCTGACATGTGCTGGCTCCTCGAGAAGTACAGATGTTGGAGCCTGGGAGAGAAAGAAAAAAGCAAATAGTTGATGTCCAGTTGCATTTAAATTGTAGCCTGCAGGTTTATAGAAACACAATGTCTAATCATGAACATTTGAGCCGATTTATTAACTCCAATTGTAGGGGATTTGAACAAACAGTGTGTATCAACATGCATCAGAAAAAAACATTTAATAAACAGGAAAGTTCATGAAGTTCACATACACATATTAGACTTTTAATAGACATGATCAGTCAGATACTCAGGGCATAACTGAATCAAGTGCTTACTAAACAAAAGTCTTGCCAAAGTCTTTTATAGTGGGGGAAAAATGGGGATCTGGCAAATAATGTTGATGCTTTGGGGAAAGCAAGAGAAAGCAAGAGGATATTCAAAAAGCGTTTTCAGGCGAAATTAAGGATAGAAGCAAATTATTTGACAGTCAGCATCAAGTCAAACATGTTCATTGAACCACATCATGAGTTCAGACAAAAAAAAAATATAAAAGTATGATAAATAAACAAAACAAAAAGTTGTTACATGACAAAAGCTATCAAACAAGTTTACTAAAAACTGAAGACACGACGTACCTAGTCCAGCATCACTTAGGAATACAATTACACAATAAATCCAAAAACTGAAGAGTTTGAGTGAAGTTTTCTCCATCTCGGTTGTCATTCAGTGGATACAGGCGATTATCGCTCTTCTCTGTTAGTACACCGGCGGTTTGTGCGGTCTGTACCCTCCTCCTCCTCCTCCTCCTCTTCCTTTACGCTCCAGCATAGACATCAGACCAACACCAAATATAGAGCAAATTGTGGCAAAACTGAGTTTATTTCCGAGAGAAGGGGCTGACTCGCAAACATTAGCCAGGTCTTGTATGGAAACCGTAAATTCCTTTAAAATCAGTGATTAAAACAGTGTATTTTTTAACATGACAACGGTGTTAACATTAACTGACATACTAGCAAAAAACTTAATTAACAAACTGACGAACACTGTCTGACATAATCAAGTTTTTAAACAAAATAAAGATTTAAGTAAACACACGTAATATAACAAAACATATATTACCCATGCAAAACTTAATCAGGGTAACTGATAATTGAACATTGATGCTGTAAACAGTTTATAGAAAAAGCGACGGTAGTTTTCATATAATTTGTTTTGATTATGGCCACCGTCATATTATGAGCTGGATGAATAATGTCATACAAACGTAGTCTGGAGATTAAGTGGTTGAAGTGGTTAGAAACCCATACAAATTACACATTTTCCAACTGATTAGAGAAATTTTAATTATTTTCCATTTCATCTAAAAAAAGTTAATTCATGACACATCAAAGTTTATTTTTCTCATAGTGACCACTATTAACAGGATAACGTGTTATCTGTGGTAAATCTTCCTTTCAGATCAGTTCTTGCTTCATATAGGTTATAACACAAACAACAAAGGTTTTTAACACAATAACCCACCCATTCACAGACGAATTTCTCTATAATTTACCCAGATGATGTGGGAACCGTTCTCCCTCTAGTGGCTACATTGTGAATATTTTACTTAGGGAAAAAAAGTTATCCACCTTGCTGTCATCCATATTTGCCTTTTTCTTCCTGTAAGAATGTGCGCGGTCATTTGTAAATTTTATGGGTGTGTCTTCCACGTCCAGCGTCCAGCTATTTTTAGCTGTACAAAAACAGCTCGTTTTGCTGCTTGATATTGCAAATTGGTTTGTATTACCATATTATTTCAATGTGTTATCTTAATTATGAGCACACTGGTGTAGTGCAAACAGTTTTATCATTTACTGCACGTTGTTATTCTTCACATTATTTCCATATAGAGTGTTTTCATGGCACATCATCATTTGGCCATATTTGGTGGCACAGAACATAAACAATGCCACTGAACCGAACAACACTCGCATATTTTGCTGATTATTGCTGCTGAAAATAGTCAATTATTGTCATGTTTTGAGCTCTACTAAACCGTCAGACTGGGGAAAACATTTGGAGTACAATTGACTGCTAAAAGTTATAACAAATCAAGGAGAAGAGTGCAAAAAAGGCATTTGTAGTTGGTCAAACTGAACCAGGATTTCCAGGGCAAGAATCTTGACAACATTTGTGTTTGTTCTTATCATTTCGTATGTATCTTTACCACCTATTAACTTTACTTTGTCAAAACATTTGCACCCCTTCCTGCTTACCAAGTCATTCTCTATATGATTTAGCAGCTTCCACAAAGTTTTTCCCATGGTTTAGACAGCATAAATTAGCAGAACAACATATTCAGTAGTACATTAACCATGCAATCCATGCTGCTGTTTACTTCTGAGTATTGCCAATATGGCATACTCAGATACAGTTACCCGTATCTGGGTAACTGATCAAATAGATTTTTGATGTAAGAGGAAAACAGGGGGTGGACTTTTTTAAAGATTTAAGGTTAAAATTGATTAACTGGATGATGGTTTGTGGATTCTTATAATATTTTATTAGCTGTTTGAACTCTCATTCTGACAGCACCCATTCACTGCAGAGGATCCACTTGTAAGCAAACATTAAAGCTAAATTTCTCAAAATCTCTTCCGATGAAGAAACAAACTCATCTATGTCCTGGATGGCCTGAGGGTGAGTACATTTTCAGTAAATTTTTCATTTTTGGGTTAACTATTCCTCTAAGAACATCTTAAAGTATTTTTTAATGGTGAATGTTAGCTGAATATTATCTTATATCTTATATATCATACTTATAGTGTATGAATGGTGCTGTAAAGCATGCTACACCAACAAATACAATCAGAGCAACATATTAAAACAACAAATCAGAGTAAATGCAAAAAAGTGACCAAATAATACTGAGAATATCCATATTATTAATATTATGATCTGGCAAATATATGATCATATTATCCATATTATAATCTGGGGAACACGCAAGTAGCTTCTGAAGGGCAGTACTAAATGAAAAAAAAAAATGATATGTAGGCAAAATAAGAAAAATGTTCTCATTCTCATTCACATATCCTCATTCTGTTCAAAAGTTTACACCCCCAGCTCTTAATGCATAATGTTTCCTTCTGAAGCATTGAACCTTCTGTAATAGTTGCATATGAGTCTCTCAGTTGTCCTCAATGTGAAAAAATGGATCTAAAATCATACATTGTTGGAAAGGGTTCAAATACACAAAAATGCTGGAAAACCAAAGAATTTGTGGGACCTAAAGGATTTTTTTTTAAAAAGAACAGCAAGCCGTTTAATTGTTCAAGACAAACAAGGGACTCATGAACAACTATCACTAAACAAAAAAACACAGCTGTGGATCATTCAGGTAAGAACACAGTATAAAGAATCAAGAGGATGTAAACTTTTGAACGGGTCATTTTTTTAATTCAACTGTTATATTCTCTTGTGGACTATATGTAAACATCTTTTATGTGAAATATCTTGTTTACATCAGTACTAAACAAACAATAACATGCATTTTGTATGATCCCTAACATTTTGCAGATTCTGAAAGGGGGATGTAAACTTTTGACATCAATTGTATCTAAGATCAAATGAACAAGTCCCCATAATTATTTAGCTGATGAATCCCCCAGGAATAACCAGTTCACTAAACATTTATTTATAATGTCTAATGAACATCATTAAGCTTCATTTTTAAATCACAATATGGTCTAGTGTCATCTGACACCCAAAAATAACTCCTCTAACAGCTCGCTTCACATTTTAAGGGCATTCACAGATAAAGCTCAGTGGGCCTACTGGGGTATTTATTTTTAGATGGTCTATCAGCATCCCTTGGATGTGGCTGTGGATTGACAGGACAAGTGTGGCCAGCAGGATGAAGGAAGGAGAGTAGGTCCTGGATCTAGTCCACGCACCCCCCACCCACTGACCCAGCATTCCAATGAAGAGAGAGATAGAGGCGTTCTCCCTTCTTCCCGCCCCCTTTTGCTCTCCCCACGCTTCACATGCTCATGGCCCATGGGGTGTGTGTCTGCGCTCACCTCACAGGACTGACAGAAGCTCTGCAGGCAGTCTAGGCCACGGAGGAGGACTGGAGAACATCCAGGGATGGGACAAGACTATTGAAACAAACCAAGAGCCAAGAAACATTAAAAGAGAGACACAGAAGCAACTAAATAAAAATGGTCGCAGAGGAGGTGGTGGTCACCCTGTCAGGAGGTGCACCATGGGGTTTCCGGTTACAAGGAGGAGCTGAGCAACAAAAACCCCTCCAAGTGGCAAAGGTAAGGGTACGGTTGAATAGGATACCTGGTTATGACAAATCATGTGTAAAGCTGTTATGAGTACAAATATGACCCTGGACCACAAAACTAGTCTTAAGTAGCAGGGGTATATTTGTAGCAATAGCCAGAAATACACTGTACGGGTCGAAATGATCGATTTTTCTTTTATGCCAAAATCATTAGAATATTAAGGAAAAATCATGTTCCATTAGAATATTTCGTAAATTTCCTACTGTAAAACTATCAAAATGTAATTTTTGATTAGTAATAAGCATTGCTAAGAACTTCATTTGGACAATTTTAAAGGTGATTTTCTTAATATTTTTATTTTTTATTTTTAGATTCCAGATTTCCAAATAGTTATATCTCAGCCAAATATTGTTTAAAAAAAAATGTACCCTTATGACTGGTTTTGTGGTCCAGGGTCAGAAATATGAGTACGAATATTACATACTGCATAGTATGTGACAATATTATCTTATTAATGAATGTCATTATTAAATAGAAGATATGTGGATGCTACATTTATCTTAATTGCATTTTCAGGCTTGAAACATAAATATACAATTGATATTTAATTTAAGGCCTGGTCTGATCTAACAGAGCAGATATGTTAGTTTAACACGTGTCAGCGAGGAATGTAACACTTGAAGCCATCAAGAGTATAGTGTTATTGAGAACATTTCTGTTAAATATTCACGTGTCCCATTCTAGCATGTGTAAAGATATGCTTGTCATATATCATAAGTTCATTGCATGTTTCAAAGCCTGAAAATGCATATCTCCCATTTAACAACGCCAAACTTTAATGAAACAATGCTGTCACATCATATTTCACCTACAGGCCAGAGAGCACTTATTTTATCTGTTGATAAATGCTGTTCAAGAGCTTTTTGGCTGTGTGTTGCAAGCATTCCTGCTCCATAGATAAACCTCTCAGGCTTCACAGTGCATCTCTTCACTCTTATCTAATTGACAGCTTTTGTTTAGCTTCCTCTGGAGTCCAGATATTTCGAAGAAGCATTCTCACACAGTTCTGTATAAATGAGGATGTTATTTCAGGACTGAGTAGAATTACAGCCACAGCGTCTACTTATAAACACAGTATGCCCCATTTGTTAAGTGACAACTGTGTGCAATGCATTTTCCCTGATCTAAGGGCTATTTTGGATTGGTGAGCAATGCCAGAGACCGTCTAGTCTACTCTTTCCATGTTCTATCCATCATGGAGCGATGGCCCTGACTTTTTTATTCAGAGAAATATATTTTTTGCTTTAGGAAAAAAAATCCAGCAGCAGGGAGTTTCCCCTCGTCTTTCATTTGAAGGTCACCTTTTCATCCGTTTCCATTTGCAGTGTGGTCTTTTTATTTCCATGACCATCTCTACTTTTAATTGAGCTATTCTGATCCACCCAGATCTCTGATTGCTTCTTTTAATCCTGGCATCTAGAACGACCTCAGTGACACTTGCTCAGCTAGCAAAATGCTCTGGCAATGTTTTGAAAATGCCTGAAGACGTACAGCATGTCCTCATTATACCTGGTTGTAGTCCTTGTAATGTACTGTAAATGCATTCTTCCATTCAATTCTTTGCTATTTGGTATGATACAAATCAACTTAATTTACTACATTAGTGCTAAATTAGACAGTCCACTTCTTAAAAACATGCACTCATTGAGTTTAAGCTTAATCTATTGAGACTGAGTGACAACTGACTCTTCACAATAGTTGAGCACTTTATTTAGGCTATGTGGACAACACATGGTGAATTCATGACATGCCCTCGTTCAGTTCTGACTCTGCCAAGAGGCAACAGCTGCCCTGGCACCAGCTGCACATGTTGTTCCCCCCTTTGCATTCTCAGACCATTTGATCTGTGATAAAAAGAAGGTGAATGAGCCCGGCTTTCATCTAGTTTTTTTCCCATTACAAATTTGTGTTCACAAAAAAGCAAATTACCCCTGTTCGTTGTCTTTATAGCATTTATTTTTGTCTGCAACTTGCACATACAAAAAGCTTTTTAAAATTAGAAGTTACATAAGACAGAAAAGTCTGAGCTGAGTTAAGCCCTTTGTGGGGGAATATAGGCTAAATCTGTCCAATTCCAATTCTTCAAAACAGTTAATTTATAAAGTGCCTTTGGAAGCAGGACACAAAGACAGGAATGCGGTCAAATGATTAGCTTTGTGAGTGTTGGTGAAGTGAGCGCTCTTATGTTTGACAGATGACCTCAGAAAGGCTGTACTCTCAAGGAGATGGTATTTGAAGATGGGCATAAAGCCATAGTGACTCTCTTTAACTCTTTCCCTGCCATTGACTTGCTCTCTCGACTTTTATGAGAAAATGCTTTTCCGCCAAAAAAAAAAAAAAAAGGTTTTACAGCTTTCTGTGTTTTTACTGTTATTCATTTTGAGTGTGAGCGGACATCTGTACATTTTATGGGTGTGGCTTCTGGTCTCATCCGTGTCCAGCTATTTTTAGCTGGTTAATGTTCATGTCTTTCTTTCTTCAGTCGTAAAGAAAGGATGTATCTCTCCATATAATGGACTTCTATGGTGCCCCTGAGTTTGAACTTCCAAAATGCAGTTTAAATGCAGCTTCAAGGGGCTCTAAATGATCCCAACCGAGGAAGAAGGGTCTTATCTAGCGAAACGGTTATTTTCTAAAAACATTTACAATTTATATACTTTTTAATCTCTACACAGAGTACACACAGAGCTAGACAAGATGAGCATTTGAGGTTAAAAAGTATATAAATTGTATTATTATTATTTATTTTTTTAGAAAATAACCGATCATTTAGCTAGATAAGACCCTTATTCTTCAGCTGTGATCGTTTAGAGCCATTTGATGCTGCATTTAGGAAGTTCAAACTCAGGGGCACCATAGAAGTCCATTATATGGAGAGAATTCCTAAAATGTTTTCCTCAAAAACATAATTTCCTTACAACTGAAGAAAGAAAGACATCTTGGATGACAAGGGGGTGAGTACATTATCTGTAATTTTTTGTTCTGAAAGTGAACTGCTCCTTTAATTCATTTAATCCATTTAATTTGATTCAATACATGATTTGCTAAGCATTTAGTTAGTACAGTATTATTCTTTATACATCTATGCGATGTATTTTAGGCAAAAAAAAATAATAAATAAAAATAAAAATCTGTATGCAGTATAAATTAGTATGAATCCAACCACTAAAAAGATTTGTTCACTGACTCTTTAAAGGGCTAGTTGACCCAAAAATGAAAATTCTGTCAATAATTGCTCACCCTCATCTCGTTCCAAACCTGTAAGATCTTTGTTCATCGGAACACAAATGAAGATAGTTTAGATGAAATCCGAGAGCTTTCTCACCATCCATAGACAGCAAGGGTCCTTCCATGTTCAAGGTCTAGAAAGGTACCAAGAACATTGACAAAATAGTCCATGTGACATCAGTGGTTCAACCGTAATTGTATTAAGCTACGAGAATACTTTTTGTGCACAAAAAAACTAAAATAATGACTTTATTCATTTTATACCTCTGGATCATCCTAGTAAACAAAGCATGTCGCGCACTTGTTCTATGTCAACAGCAACATGCACATGCATCGTGATACTCTCTAATATGGCGCTAGGGTGACACAGAGGAGAAGAATTGTTAAACAAAGTTGTTATTTCTGTTTTGTTAGTAGCTTCATAAAATGACAGTTGAACCACTGCTGTCACATGGACTATTTTGTCTCGGTTCTTGGTACCTTTCTGCACCTTGAATGTAGAAGGATCCTTGCTGTCTATGGAGGGTCAGAAAGCTCTAGGATCTCATCAAAAATATCTTACTTTGTGTTACGAAGATGACCAAAGGTCTTACAGGTTTGGAACAACATGAGGGTGAGTAATTAATGACAGAACTGTACCTTTAAGGGATCCATTTTGTAGGTTACAAGTTTTATTGTAAATTAGTCATTTTGAATCATTCATTCAACCAATTTGTTACAAAGCAACCTTTTTTTTATTAGCCTGTGCATAAATCTACTAAGGGCCACCAGAAAGAGAATTATAGAATTATGAATCATAGTGTTCAAATATATTATTGCTTTTCCTCCATTTGTCGAAGGCTTTCAAGCTCAGTAAATGCATATAACAAGTTAGTGCATGGAAGTAAACGATTCACAAGTACTTTTGAAAATTTGTTTGAAAATTCAGTAGTGAGTAGTAGTCAGTAATGAGCGAAACACCTCTAGTGGTAGACATGGATGAACAGTTAATGACTTTAAGTGTCCTCGGAGCATGAAAGATGATAAAGAATGTCACTATTAATCTGCACATGTAACAATTAATATGCAGCCTAAGTTGTGTGTATTATAAATGTGACCCTGGACCACAAAATTAGTCTTTAGTAGTACGGGTATATTTGTAGCAATAGTCAAAAATACATCGTATGTATTTTTCAAAATGATAAATTTTCCTTTTATGCCAAAAATCACCCTCAGATTCCAGATTTTCTAATAGTTGTATCTCAGCTAAATATTGTCTTATCCTAACAAACCATACATCAATGGAAAGCTTATTTAGTTGTATGTACATATATTTTAGATGTAAACATTTTGTGGTCCAGTGTCACACAAAAATGGCACAAAATTTCATTAATCAAGTTTTATGGTGATAAACCATAAAATAATTTTGATCAATGTGAGAAAACTAACAAATCATTACACTCCTAGCAAGGACAATACCTGAAGACTGGTGCTATATTGTAAAGGCTTTTTTTGCAAATACATTACCAACGAAAAGTAGCCACTGATAATACTGTCCAGCACTGGAAAGTCTGCCAACTGTGAGACTGTCGCTTGCCACTCAGAAACACGGATAACTCACTGACTTGAACAGTGTGACCGTGAACCAGAGCATGATAAGATATTGTAGGGGAATTTGAGTGATACTAACCAGTTACTATCCATTTGGATCCTAAGGGATAGTTCACCTAAAAATGAAAACTCTGTAATTAATTACTCACCCTCATGTCGTTACAAACCCGCGAGACCTTCATTCATCTTCAGAACACAAATTAAAATATTTCTGATGAAATCGAGAGCTTCCATATACAGCAATGCAACTACCACATTTAAGGCCCAGAAAGGTAGTAAGGACATCGTTAAAATAGGCCATGTGACATCACTGGTTTAACCTTAATTTTACGAAGCTACGCGAGAATACTTTTTATGAGCAAAGTAAACAAAAATAATGTTTTCATTCAGCAATTTCTTATCTTCTGTGTCAAGAGTTGGCGTTCTGACTACAAGTATAACAAAGTGCAGAGTTTATAATAACAACAGTATATCAAGCAGCATAACAAGATGTTTTGCACAGCTAAAAATAGCTGAAACTGGGTGACACAGAAAACCCTGCATATTTAAATAAGATAAAAATAAGCTGGATACTGAAAAGTTGTGCTGACACTGTCTCCCCCTGCTGTTGAAGGTGAGGAAGCGCAGTAAGGCCTGCCGGGCTGGGCTCCGAGAGACTGATGAGTTGGTGTCAATCAATGATGTATCCTGTGGAACACTGTCCCATGCTGAGGCTATGAATCTGATTGATAGTGGCAGAGGAACCCTCCATCTGCGAATTAAAAGGTCAGAGTGAGACATCATTATCACGAGGAGTTGTTAGTCATGCTATAAAATTTATACTTGAGATAATCACTGTGCTTTCCATTCAGGGCCCCAGCTGCATATCAGTCAGTGGTGCTTCTGGGTCGGGCTCCCTCCCCGCGTATTGATAAGGAGTACCAGGCAGCCTTGAGAGCCCTGTCCCCTCCACTTACCTCTAAACGCTCCAGCGTCAACAGATCATCGCTCATGTCGCCCACCGGTGGCCTCGAGTGGCTTACGTCCCCTCCAGACAGCGAGGCTTACTACGGTGAGACAGACAGTGACGCAGATGTGGCGGCTCAGGAGAAGCAGCGAAGACAGAGACGACGAAGCCCCAGTAGCTCTCCTGCCAAAAGCCCCGGCCAAGCCTCACCCCAGGAGGAGGAGACTTCGGAAATGAGTGGCTATGAGAGCGCCCAGGACGTCTGCACGTACCCTCAAACACAGAGCTGGCCTGTATCTGATCTAGAGGGAATGGGGACTCAGCAACAGCGCGTTATGTCAGGGGTGGCCCGCAGAGAGGTGGTCTACCAGCCTGCGCAGGCTGAATGGTCGCACCAGGCTGAAAATTCCTCTGAGAATTCTGACCAAAGTCCAACAGGAGCTGCTGAAGTGGACAGTGGTTTCCAGGAGCCCCCCACTGTCCCACCTCCACTTGTTTCTCCAGAGCGGGCGAAAGAGGCTCTCATGCTTGCATCTCACAGACAGATGGTACCCATGGTGGGCCCTGTGGACAACCCAGTTGATGAAGAACTCACAGTAACGTACATGGACAAGGCCAAGCAAGCTAGTGAGTACCAATCATAGTTTTTAAATAGTATATACGTACACTACTAACTAAAAATCTGGGGTTTGTTTTTAAAGTCTCTTATGCTCACCAAGGCTGCATTTATTTGATCAAAATATAGCGAAATATTGTATAATTGTTTCAGTCTTCAATGTCACATGATCCTTCAGAAATGATTCTGATATGCTGATTTGGTGCTCAAGAAACATTTCTGATTATTATCAATGTTGAAAAGAGTTGTGCTTTTTAAAAAAAAAATTCTGGATTCTTTGATGAATAGAAAGTAAAATAAGAAGCAAATGACAGTAGTTTATGTCTAAATATCATTTTAATACATCACCAATTTAATACAAAGTATGTATGTAGTCGTAACATAATGGAAACGAATAAATCAAGTAAAGTTAAATGTCAGACTAGCAGTTAACTACTAACTAGCAATAGCACTTTACTCACATCAAGAAACTGATTAATGTAGTCCAAATCCCAAATGGATTTATTTCACTTTTAAAAATTTTAAATTATGTTACTTCAACTTATAATAATTATGTAAACACAATTTTTGAGCTAATATATATAAAGATGAGCTCAGCATTTCTGAACATGTATCTCTTTCTGTCATTACCTCATACATTATTTCTGGACAGTGTTAAATTTAACCTTTAGAAATCCACTAGACAGAAGTCCATCTCCTATGTCAGGAAGTGAATCTGGGTTCAGTGATATTTGATCAAATTAAGGCAGAAGTCAGTCTATTAAATTCTGCATACTGTGTGTTGACCCTTAAAATAGATTTTCTTTAGTAAGGGCACACAGACGTTTTTTTATTAATCAGTCTGGTCACAAAGTAAGTGCAAAGCATGTGCATTTGAGGTAAAAAAAAAAAAAAATCACTCGATTTGCCATAGTTTGGAAGCAAACAAACTTAAACTGAGAGGAACAGAATTATGAGTTAATACACAAATTATTGAGTTGTGTTGAAGGGTTGAGCAGAAAAACAAACATGACCAGTGTAGTCTGATTCATAAACAAATGACTCTTATAGAGTTTCTCATGTAATATATCGTTCAAAATGAATCACAAACACAGGAGTTCCATTTGAATCAGTCAACTAAATGAACTAACTGACAGTAAAGTAATCATTACTTGTGTTAATCTTGAAATGCAGAACATTTTGTGAAAGTTGAATCTGATTGTTCATATGACGAATTGTAGTTAAACATACATATTGCTTCATTGGTTAGCACAGAACCTAAGAACAAGATATGGCTCAGTGGGAAATAATCATACGTATGTGGTGTGGGATTTGTAATTGAGCTCATGCAAATGTTGATGATGGGGGTTCCTCATGTCCACCAGCTCAGGGTTTAACAGGACAGGGGAAGGGGGCTGGACCCAAGTGAGCAAAAAACTATATTTGTCCCTTGACTCACGCCTCTATAACACAGGCCTCTGTTGCATGCTCGGAAAGGCATGTCCAGTTGGTGTTCAGTGTCAGCGATTTTTCATTCTATCCATTTAAACTGTGCTGTCTGTGCTAATAATGTGATTTTAAGAGCCAATAATGATCTAGTTAATGAGTAGGTTCCGGACCTTTTTGACTCCAAGGCCCCACTTTTTTCAATATTTGAAGATTCTTCTTTCCAGCCTGATATGTACTTCTGTTGTAGGTGGTTCTGCAATTGGATTTATTTGTTTTTAAATTAGATTTGAGTCATATGTACTGCTACCAAAGCAAAGTCATATGGATTGAGTCACTATTCAGTGATCTGACCGCTTATCCGTCTCAAAGGTTAAAAATCTGACCTTAAATATGAGACACATACAGGTGTCAGTGTGATCTAGGTAATGATGTGATGAGGATTAGGAGTCTGTTTTTCACATTTCTTCTTATAGCAAGATATTGGAAACTTCATTGGAGTCAAACAATATATCTTGTGTCTAGCTGATGGGGTGCTAATTCCATTCTCTAAAGCCTTTGGGAAGGCCTTCTCCCCAACTAATGGCACCCTGCCGACAGTCAGTCTGAAGGTCATTTTGCTTTCCAAGACTGATGGGACATTTTGAGGATTGTGTACATAAACATATTTCAGTGTCTAATTCTGTATCTCCATTGAGAATTCTGAACATCTAGAACTTGTTTGTGAATTCTCTCATGTGTACGTGCATCTTACTGAGGTTAGAGACATCAGTGCAGTGAGTATAAGAGTCCATGACAGCTGCTCTTCTCTGTCACTGTTAGTGGTGAAATTACAGAATAAGCCAGGGCATTCAGACAGCCTTGGAAAGAAGAGAAGACAAAGTGTGCACACCTGTTATTGTGACAGCACAGTGGGAGGTCGTAAGAGCATGGTATAAAATATTGTGAATGTGTCATTAAGCATCTGATGTTGTATATCTCTGTCTCTCAAAATAAATAGCTTATGAAGATTAAATAGCTTTTGTGGAGGAATTACGCCAAGTTTTATCATGAAACTCTAGATAGTGTAGGCTTATGGGTCCTTAACACAAACTGATAATATTTACAGTGTTAAACTACTTGGCACAAGCTGATTGGTTCATGTTGCATACACAGCCTATAATCTTGCTGCTTCACATTTAAATGGCTGGTTAGCATTTACTACAGCAGTTCAGTTCAGAGTTCGTCTGAAACCCTCCACCTCCCCAGCTCCACCTGTATAGATCTGCTACAGGTTACCATATATGCTGTTTGGCAATTTGTCAAATGTTGCCTTGATGCTCCCATCAGAGTCTCAAACACATCTGAATTGGCAGTGCTTGTTTCAGAGTCAAAGTAGGTTTAAAGTCATCATGGTGTGGTTGGAGGTGTCAGCATGTCCCCACATGACGCTTAGCTTTAGGCAGCCTATCCAGAAAGAGAGTGAGGTGTGCCCAACAGGTGGGAAATGTCCGTTAGCTCTGTTCACCGACCAAAATAGCTTGAATGACATAATGGGGTTTCTTTGGGCCTGTGACAGGGTCTTGTGGTTAGACAAAAGGTCTTTAAAAGGCCTGACCTCAGGCTACAGACTGGTTGATTTCGTACCAATGTGGGCAGAGCACCCAAGTATTGCTGGCTGTGCTCCACTGATGTGTTTGTGTGTGTCCTGCCAGTAAGGCTGGCTTGTGAACACGGTTTTTATGCTGTACAACATGAGGAGCTTCACATCGCCTGGAGAGGTTGAACATGAAGGACACATCTATGCAGGTAGAGTCCTGATGGCTTCTGTAGAGCTTTAGAGATATAGAGGGCTTGTTTTCTGTTTAAATGAACCAACATTGTGGATAGGTGAGACAAGGTACAGCATAGAGGTATTATTTACTTGTTTCTTTTGTGTAAGTTTGTTTTACTTGTATTCTGGATAAATGCTGAAATCAGCTCAGAAGATAACTTCTGTTACCAGTTGAACAGTTATTTGTAATGTTTAATTTTGTCTGGACAAATAATTATAACCAAAAGCAAGTGTATGACAACATTTGGATCTTTTAAATAAGAATATTTTTAATTTTATACTTCATAATTTGATCCTACGTTGAATATGTTTTGAGGCCCTCTAGACTGGAAAGAGAATGTCTTAGCAAAAAACTGTACTCTTGAGGTTTTTTGTTTTTATTTTTGGTTTGTTTTTATAGAAATATCAGATTCTGTTACCCTGTCTTTTAATATAGATCCTGGATCCCCAGGGGTTACTTGCTCAAGCTGTTAGAATGTGATGGGCTATTTGTAGAGAAGGATGAGCTCAGTAATTTACCATGAGCATTTTGGTGCCAGACATTTCAGCATCTAACCCACTGCATTATAGTGTCTAATATCAGAGCTATTCTGACTCAACTAGAAAATGTGTTCCAATAATTACAATGGCAGCTTGATTTATCAAAGGCGTGACTTTTAGGCCTTTATATGTGACTTTGTTTGATGTTGCCCATTCATCACCAAAGGTGTTGTTATATAAAAGCCATAAGTGTCACTTTATAGATTTGTTCAGTCAAGGCCTGCTAACATGCCTGTTCAGTCAGTGATGTTACAATAAGTTTTCATTCCTTAATGGAAAACGAAAAAAAAAAAAAAATCCAGTGATACTCACTGTGTAAAAATGTGATATTACAAATGATACTACTGGTTTAAGTAAAGATCTTGAAAGTATTTCTTGCTGATTGATATACCCCTTATCTTTCTCTCCGTAGAGCTACACAGAGGTGAAAGTTTACAAGATAAACAGGTGAAGGAAGCCCGGTCCAAATGCAGAACCATTGCTTCACTCTTGACAGATGCTCCTAACCCTCATTCTAAAGGTGTGCTTATGTTCAAGAAGCGACGGCAGCGTGCAAAGAAGTATACGCTCACCTGCTTTGGCAGTGTAGACGGAGAAAGTTACCGTAACTCAGAGGGAGAAACCGAGGACGAAAGCCTGTTTCTAGGGAGCGAATCTGAGCTTGATGACGACAGTTTTTCAGCTGCACCAGACCCTACCTGGGATAGTGGTTACCTTGACGTTCTAGACAGGAGAACTTCAGCGTGTGTTGTGCCTGACAGAGATGCAGAGAATAGCCCAGGCCTAAATGCCACTTCAGGAAAAGGAGCACAGCTTTTTGAACAACAGAGGAAAAGAGCAGAAGAACACAAGTCAAACCCGGTTACGCCTACTGCTTACTCCATGCCACAGCATCAGGTAGACTCAACCCTGACATATACGCCAGTTACTCCAGTCACACCCATAACTTCTCACAGTACCAATATGGTAAATGGGGAACCTTTGGTAGTAAGCAGGACAAGTGTTGTGTTGTCCTCACCAGGTCAGACACCTATGCCATCTATGGCAGGAACATTACCAGAGCAAGCAGACTTGTCAGCTGCCAGCTCAGTGCACAACAGAACTGCAAGGCCATTTGCCCCTGGCTGTGTGAGCCACCGAGCAGCAACTGCTCCAGTAGTCTTCAGGCCAAGCCCTGCCAAAAAGGCTGGATCACAGGCTCAGGCTGTGTCCGTGGCAAATATCCCAGCTCCCTTCTCTCCTGCTGGCTCAGAGGGTAAGAAAGCCATCTCTACAACATCACTGTATATCCCTGCCAGACCAGCCACCTACAATGGCCCCTCCTCTGTGCTGTCTCCATCCTCAATTACTACAGGTCCATTTTCTCCTCCCCCTTCAAATGCTCCAATCTACTCCCCAACCTATTCCAGCACCTCTGCTCCTTTTTCTCCAATATCTTCTCATGTAACATCTGTGAGTTCCCCTCAGCCCCAGCCTTACTCTCCTCCCCAAACACAGGCAATGCCACAATGTCCTCCGTACCATCTTGCGGTTTCTGCTCAATATCAGCCCCCTGCACCAGTTCAAGGGCCAGCACAGCCTTTCTCTCCCCAGTTTATGAATGCCACAGGTCTTCCCAATGTTCCTGCCACTGCTCCTGGCCAGGCCTTTGCTCTTGCAACACCAAATGTGCAATCTTCCCCAGCACACAAAGTCTCTTTCAACCCATACATTTCTGTGGCATCCACCACTCCAGAAACACCAAATGCACCAGTTGCCCAGCATTATTCCCAATCAAATTCCACTGATGGGATCTCTTCTCGAGAACAGCGAGTCTCAGTTCCTGCCGGCCGCACAGGCATCTTGCAGGATGCTCGGCGTCGTGGCACCAAGAAACCAATGTTCAATGCTAAAGAGGAGAAGAAGGCTCCATCATACAACCCTGAGCTACTGTCTCTAGTGCAGAACTTGGATGACAGGTCGCGTTCGGGTGTAGAGGCTGGGTTTGAGTCTGGCCCCGAAGAGGATTTCCTCAACCTGGGTGCAGAAGCTTGCAACTTCATGCAGGCACAGAGATACAAGATGCCACCACCAGTGGCTCCCAAACCAGCTAATCAAGCTCCTCAGATGCCCCAGATGCAAGGTAAAGGTGGAGAGCTGTTTGCACGCAGACAGAGTCGCATGGACCGCTACGTGGTGGATAAACAGCCTAAATCTCCCGCGCATCCTCGTGATCCTTCACCTACACCCTCCCTCCCAGCACACTGGAAATACTCTCCAAACATTCGAGCCCCACCACCCATTAATTACAATCCACTGCTGTCACCTTCTTGCCCTCCAGTGGCCCAGCGTGGCGCCAAGGCTAATGATGCAACTAAAGTTGGGGTCAAAACAGTGCCTGGCCAACACAAACAAGGTATAAAGGCTCTTGACTTTGTGAGCAGACAGCCATACCAGCTCAACTCATCTTTATTCAGTTACGGAGGTGGAGTCCCTCAAAACACTGACGCTTATCAACAGCAACAGAATGGCATTGGCATGACTGGTAATTCCCTTAATGCACCAAAGCAGGTTCCTGTTAAAGCAAGCCGTGTGTATGAAATTAAACGTTTCTCCACACCTACTCCCATGTCTGCTCCCACATCTCTGACACCTACCGTAATCGCCCCTCGCTCTGCCACAACTCTCGGTGAGCCGATGTGGCGCAGTGATGTTACTTCCCCACCTCCTGTTGCTCCAAGACCTGCAGCGCCGTTCTCACCACCACCCCCTGCCCCGACATCAGCCCTGCCTGCTCTCCCCAAAATATCCACTGCCACAGTGCCCAATTCCATGCCTATCCCGCAACCCACTCCTGGGCAGGCCTACACCCCATTCCAAGCAGCAAAGCAGTTTAAGAGCGCCCCTGAGCTGAGTCCCCTGTCTGCTGGTGTGCAATCCTCAGGGTCTGGAAGCAGCCAGAACCTAAAGGTACCCAGACCCCGCTTCAGTACATCAAGCATGGGTCTGCAACCAAATGTGTGGAGGCCTGGCTCCATACATTACTGAGAATCCACTGTGACAGTAATTACCACCCTGGGCAAGAGCACCTGAGTGCTAGAGCTCTATTCTGCTAAATGAATTGTTAGTCTACAGTAATATGACAAAAACCATTAGTCAGTTTTGCATGTTCACAATTTTCAGTCGCAAGTACACAATTATTTTAAAAATAGAGTATGCTGCAACATCCTAGATGCCTACATCTGTATATGTATTGTTCAGAATGTTGAGATATTTATGTACTGTACTATGCACACAACTTCGTGCAGATTTGTTTTACACAAAATGAACATGTTTAACCCGCAGAAATAATTGCACAGTCACTACTTGTGAGAGCAACTAAATATAAAAAATGGCATTAATGTCTAATAAGAATCAGTTTTGACATTACGCACTGGGGCCACAAGGAAGATAAGTGATAATAATCAATTGTGTTACTATTTTTTCACTTGGGGCCATGAGGATGAAGTGATGAAGGGTAAGTAAACTATATATATTACAGAATCTAGCTGTGACAGAAGATAATGGAGCGCAGAATCGTTGAAGATTTGTGTGCAAGTGATATAGAATGTTCTAAGACATGTATTTGCCTGAGTTCTATCAAAGTCTCAGTGACAGAGGGATGAAAGAAGTGTACAAAGAATGTGACAGTGGCTTGAAATAAAAAATCCTCAAGTGGAGAGATGGTACAAACCACCCTCTTGCTCTGCTCTTGCTTTTGAATTGTTATCGCTTCTGCCATGAACTTTACTTGTGATGTTATCCATCCTTTATCTCTCTAAACATCTCTTGAGGTTGGACTGCAGGCCTGTGTTTTTTTAGAGCTTTGCACAAAAGCCTTTGCTTCTTGTTTGACGAGGATCAGTATGGATGCTTGATGCATGTGCTCATTTCATCCTCATAATGCTGCGTATGCCGAGGTTTTGACTGAGCATTTAGAAAAGCATGCAAACTCTACTGCGGAGGGAATTGTGCTGGGGCTCTTTCATATGACGGCTGAAAAAATACTCTAGATGACAAATTCTGAAAGTGTTGCTTTATCTTTATGACATATTATGCGAATGTGACATCTGACCACTTTCCCTGGTGCTTGCTCTCGTTTGTGAATGATGCTTTTGCCAAACAGGTATGACATCCATTTCAATCACTTGTGTGAGCTGTTCAACTGCATTTGTGAAATTGTACATGCCTAGTTAAACTTTTCTTGCTTTGCTTTTTATGAGAAAATACCCAATGGCCTTGGTGGGATGAAACAACATGAAATGGTGGGTACCATTTCTCTACTAAGGATAAGAAGGTTGATCGGATGTAAAGCTATAATGTACCTTGTTGTCAAGTAGAAAGTGGGAGGTGTGAATATGGGAGATATGAAGCAAGATATAAAATTAAAAAGCAAGAATAGAAAGGAAAGTGCCTTTTTGACTTTCTGGGCAATTAGATAGTGTTATACACTAAAATACAAATTTTCATAAGTGTGTAATAATAGAACTGTTCGAATGTAGCATTTTTAAAGCTGGAATTCTTTAGTAAATGTGTTATGTTTGTGTTAAATACTCTGAAAACATTGTAATTATATTAAAACAACTACACTTAGTGCTTTGGGTTATGTGAAGTTTAAAGTGGAATTGTGTACAGTGCAAATGGTTGAATGTGAGAAAGTGGAAAGTCTAATTCAATATTGGATTCTTGGGTTCTGGGGTCGGGAATATGTGAACGAATTTGTACTGTATGATGTAGAGCAATAAAAATTAATTTAGAAATGACATCTGCTGATGTTCTGATGGTTTTTTTTCTCTGTTGTTGTGGTGATTTAATAGCTAGGTCATTCCTGGGATTTGATGCTTTTTGTGTCCCCAGTAAAGATCATGATATTATTGCCTTAAAATTTTAAACATTTTAAGATGCCTTTGACGTAACACCTTTTGAACTTTAAGCACAGTTTTTTTGTTGAAATTCTAAACATTTTACAGCATTTTAAACCAGCAAATATGTGATCCTGGACTACAAAACCAGTTATAAGGGTCAATTTTTCGAAATTGAGATTTATACATAATCTGAAAGCTGAATAAATATGCTTTCCATTGATGTTTTTTTAGGATAAGTCAATATTTGGCTGAGATTCAACAATTTGAAAATTTGGAATCTGAGGGTGCAAAAAATTCTAAATATTGAGAAAAAGTTGTCTAAATGAAGTTCTTAGCAATGCATAATACTAATCAAAAATTAAGTTTTGATACATTTACGGTAGGATTGTACAACAGTATCTTCATGGAATATGATCTTTACTTGGATAAAGGAAATTACATTGTATCAAATGGCTAACATCATTTCCTTGAAGGTAAGATGAGTGAAAGTTCATTGTCTGTTTTTACTTATTTTATCTTTCCAATCTGATGTGGTCAACTTCAACATGTCCACTCTGTTAGGGGGAATATGAAAAAAGTAAATAGAAAAAAATCTTTATTACCTTCTGTGTTCACATTTTTTGTTCTGACTTAGTCTGGTTTTAGGTCAGTATATCCACTCTGTTAGTGTACCCTTTTAAGCCAGAAAACAGGGTGGACACATTTAGTGTAGTGATAGTGACAGCAGTTGATGTTTATGTTGAATATGCATGGCTAAGAACTTCATTTGAACAACTTTAAAGGCAATTTTCTCAATATTTACTTTTTGGCACACTCAGATTCCAGATTTTCAAATAGTTGTATCTCAGCCAAATATTGTCCTATCTTAACAAACCAAACCATCAATAAAAAACTTATTTATTCAGCTGATTTAAAAAAAACATTTGATTAAAATGGATCCTTATGACTGGTTTTGTGGTCCAAGGTCAGATATTGTAATTAGCTGTATGTCAAAGAATGTCCATACATTTAATCCACAAATTTGTCACTAACAGGATGGACATTTTTAGCTAGAATTTACCCCATAATGGCTTAAATTTATACCTAAGGTTGACTCACATATTTTACATCTCCCTATCATAATTACACAAGAATTTATTTAAAAAACGTTTCATTTTTTTTTTAAGTATTATGATGTCCAAAACGCACCAGATAGCCTAGGCATGACCCAGCTTTCAAGTATAGGCTGGAATATAAATATATTAATGGATATAAATATAACGACCAGAAGCTGTTTTACCACACAGTTCCACATAAAATATGGTATTTACTTTGAAGGAATTGTACAACATCTGTGCTGAAAACATGCAGTAAGCCTAACACCCCCTGAGTGGAGCTGTTGCGTGATATTTAAACTAGTTCGAGCTCACTGAATGAAAGGCTTGTCTGAAGTTACAAAATTTGCCAAGGAATATACATAGTAACTAAAACATTTATGTTTATCACGTATAAACATATATAAAACACTGTTATGTATATTTATCATGTAAAATGAATCGTACCGTCATGCCTATATTCAAGAGGTAACGTTACGGTTCTTAGAGGTAAAACTAGTTTACACAGCTTACAGCTTTAGCACTGTAATCTTACCTCCACTCATAAGGTGAACTGCCTTCTGACCCTACTGGTCTATACCCCACGATCATATGTCACAAGCTATCAGGTGCTAACTTTAGCCACAAGTTTGTGTTTCTTGTCGTGAGCCACATTCTTTCACCCTTTAGACGCCCCTGCTGGTGATGGCAAGTGCTGCAGGTGTTCCCCTCAGCGTCTCCTGTTTGAGACTAAATACAACCTATTTTAAAGCAATTTGTAAAACGTTGCACCAAGTTCTGTTGACACGTTTTTCTTTAAAATTGGTACACTGACTGATTTTCTGTTTGACAATGACTGGAACTCTCTCTGCGTGCCATACTGTATGCCCATTAAAGTTTACTGTCTAAAGTGCAAACTATGAATAATCTCAACTCATCTTCAGGAGAGATATGTCTTCATTATGGATGTCTGTCAAATACACCATTGCTTGAGTCTGCTTCTTAAAGTCTGAAAAAGATACATATTAGCACAATAATAACAATACCACTATGAACAATACACTATAGATGTATACAAACTACACAACAAAAATAAGTCAAAAGTGCTGTGTTTAAGAATAATTCAGTTCATGTTTATGAACTTAATTTAATATTCGGTTCAAAAATATCAATACGTAATCACAAACATATGGGAAACACTACGGGTAAGTAACTGAAATAAGAACACAGACTTAATTCATTTTTTCACAGGTCCTCTCTGGAAATGTCTTGCTATTCGTTGCTCTATATTTAGACCAAAAAGTATCTGCAAGAAAAGTATCTCCTCACCATCAGCTCGGCCTGTCCCTGTCCTGTCTGTAACACACTGAACTACACCCCCACCCTGCTCCCCAAAGACCTCCTGTCCCAAACGCTGCTAGGATTTCACTCTTCCTGGGATGTAGAAGAGGGCAGCAGTTGGTGGAATCCTAACCAACCCTAAGAACCAGGATTAACCTCAACAATCCTCCTGGGAACTTTTGAATCAAACTGTGATTTGATTTGTTTTCTGAAACATTGATTCGTTGGTCACAGGTAAGAGGAATCATTGTGCTGTTTGGCTCTCCTGTGAAATGCGCAGGGAGAAATGCAGGTGATAAAATGTTATAATGAGCTCTTAATCTGGACAGGCTGGTACTGAGTGGGTTAGAGTATGTCGAGATGATTTATTGTTTGCAAATGGCAAAAATATATGTTGTTCTTGGATAGAGCCAGCACTAGCTGCATATCATAAATCACACAGATCTAATAAACACTGACAGTGCTGGATCTTCTTCACATAAACATATAAAAAAGATAAATTAATTACACATTAACTCACATTCTCCTATTTAAATGTATGTTTGTCATTGGTAATGATTTAAATGTAGGTCCTTACTGAATTATTATTATTTATTTATTTACTTTTAGTTTTGGTAAGTTCAAATGCAATAATGTTTTCTCACAGCTCCTCAGAAATGTGTTTAATATCGTGTTCAAACTACTTATGGCTTACCATTGCAACGCTTCGACAGGACATTTGAGGAATTTGCTGACCAGTTGAACGCGGTGGATTTATGTAGTGTGCGAAAACAAAAATACCCCTCTTCGCAACAAGAGACCGGTGTTTGTGTTGGAATTTAAAGTTTACCAATTGAGCGTAATTTAAATATATGTTATATGTTGTTAGAATTAATTAACACTTTAAATATTCAGGCAAAAACAGTCATCAAGAATAGATAATCATACTAGAAAAATACAAAACTAAATGTTGCTGTTAATGTATTCCTGGTTTCACTTGATCTAAATATTTTAGATGTCAAAAAAAATCTAATAATAATAAAAACTTTTCCACCGCGGGATTTATGTTGTGTAGGCATAAAAACATGTATGTTTTGTAATAAATATAGGTAAATTTTATTTCATTATTATTATTATTATTATTTTTCATTATTATTATATTTATTTTTTTTATTTTAAAGCTAAGAAGGTAAAGTGAGATAAAATAAGCCTTTCAGAATTGGGGTGGAAGGCCCCTAGTGGCATGTTGTTGCTAGTCTTTTTAATAACTGAATGTAATAATTATTTGAATTTATTAAGAAATAAATAATAAGATTATTAAAAATGATCTTAAATGCATTTTATATATGTGACCCTGGACCACAAAACCAGTCATAAGGGTCAATTAAAAAAAACTATTTAAAAATCTGATATCTGAGAGTGCAAAAACAAAATACTGAGAAAATCACCTTTCATTCTGCCTTTGATGTTGTCCAAATGAAGTTCTTAGCAATGCATATTACTAATTAAAATTAAATTTTTATATAATTACGGTAGGAAACTTACAAAATATCTTCATGGAACATGATCTTTACTTAATATCCTAATAATTTTTGGCATAAAATAAAAATGTATATTTTTGACCCATACAATGTATATTTGACTATTGCTACAAATATACCCATGTTACGTAAGGTTTTGTGGTCCAGGGTCACATATTCTAAGCTTCACCCTTTTATTTTATTATTCTGATTCTCTACAATATTATTTTGGGTGATGCATGATCATGCAAAACTCACATCTAAATATATTACAATTTGCCAGTAAAAGCACCTGGCATCTTTCCCCATCTTCCTCTACCAGTTATTTCAGATTTAATTTCCTCCCTCAGATTGCAGCAATGCCTGTCTCTGGAACACCTGCTCCAAACAACAAGAGGAAGAAGCCTTCGAAAATCATCACAGACTTCTCAAACATCTCACAACATGGTCAGTAACGTCTCTTTGTGTCACACATATACATTTGTAGAGGGAATACACGCACCATGGGCATAATACTGGTTGAACGCTCTCTTGCGATATCCTGTGATGACCAGATGAGTGCTGTAAATGTCACACTTAATTACCAAAGCCCTCACTGGTGTCTGGTATCAACATAAAGAGCCAGTGCCAGAAATGCCAAACAACCTCAAGGCTCTCTGTACCTTTCTCGAAGTGTAAATCCCCACTGAAGGACATTTAATTGATAAACACACAGCTATTGCAACCGACTTTAATGAGTGGCTGAGTCTCAGTTTCTAAGAATAGTCACTGTTTGAATTGTTTTTTAATGCGCTGTCATTAGATTCAGTGAAATGTCACGTTTGAACTAGACCAGCATGTTATAATGTTCTTATTTGTGTTGGAGTCATGGGCTATCAATTCCCAGAGTTTGAGGAGCTGTTGCGATGCAATTACTCATGCCAGCTTTGATAGCTCGGTCAGTGTAATGAGCGGTTAGCCTGTGCTGCATGTAGCTGGCCAATTATTCTGCTAAAGAGAGCAAAATCTCAAAGACATTGTCAAACTGTGCGACTTCACAGCTCTCCTCTAATGAGCAGCTCAGTTATTAGGCGCTGTGTATTCATTTGTCTGTGTGTGAAGGCATGTTTGGTGTACTAGATTCTCCCACTTCATCTGCTTGGCAGCGTGCTCGTAATGGGCAGTTTGTTTACAGGACAACATTCTTGCGGTTAGCGTTTCAGAGCCAAATAAATTAACAGCAAAATTACTGCCAATATGAAGAGCTGTTCAGCGGAGATTTCAAGCCGCTTAACTTCAAATCATTTCACTTCAGTCTGTTTCAGCAGATTGTCACGCATACACATATTGGGACAGATATACAGTGTTATTCATAATGTCTTTAAACTGTTTAGCTCCAGTCCTTAAATTTGATTTTTATTGTTTGTGTCACTCCACTCATCCATGTTTGTGCAGTGATTTGCAGTGACTCTACAGGTTACATTGATACACCAGCAGGTGGTGACAGGTTTCATGAGTTATTGAATCATTGACTAAACCGATTTAAAACACTTGCAACTCCCTGTGTCCAAATATGAACTATAACAACTATATAGTAGGTGAAAAACTGTTTTGTCAAAAGAGTAGCATGTCAGGATTTATAGGCCGTATCTGCATACTTCCTTAATATAGTACCATACTACTCGCGAGATTCTGAAATGTACATCCAGTGGACACTTTACTATCCTATGACGCTGTCATTTTAGGTGACAACTGACACTGTAGGTCACATGACAATGGTGCACGTAACGTAGTATGTACGTCCGGATCACATTCATTCTATACACATTCTATAAACATTCATACTACTTTTTAAAGGGTTAGTTTACCAAAAAATGAAAATTAGCCCATGATTTACTCACCCACAAGGCATCCTAGGTGTATATGACTTTCTTCTTTCTGTCAAATCCAAATGGAGTTATATTAAAAATGATCCTGGCTCTTCCAAATTTTATAATGGCAGTGGTCAGGTGTTTCTGTTTAACAGTACAAAAGAAGTCCAATAAAGTGCATCTAAGCATAATAAAAAGTGCTCAACATGGCTCCTATAGAGAATTGATGCATTTTTGTAAGAAAAATATCCCTATTTAAAATATAATAATCACTTTTTTTTGCTAGCCTACGCTAACTGTCATATATACATCCTGTTTTGGGAGGATGATATAGGACGTCGGCGTTGCGCATGCGCCTCTGATCTCGTGAAAACCAACGTTTGTTTACAGGGGCAAAGGAATCAAAGTTTCCTTAAAGGTCCACTGAAGTGCCTTGAAACACGCAGCGTTATTCTATGTGGTGATGTAATTTTAACTGAAACAAAAACATATCGCCCAGCCCCGCCCACTTCTTTTGAATAGCCAATAGCGTTCCATATATATCTGCTCGGCCAGAGCCGTTGAGCTCGGTAAAGCCGCATTTGTTTGTACGCTTATGACAGCCAGTCTAATAAATTACCCCATAGATTCAATATGAAACTCTTGCTAAAACAAAATAGTGATCATAATCACCAAACAGAAAACATTTACACTGTGAACAAGTGACCGATCTTAGCCGCAGATTCAGTGTCTATTTATAGTGTAGGGGGCGGGAAACTACGGACTCTAGAGAGCATCTGATTTGGACAGAACGTTTGATGAGAAGCTGAAGTGCACGGTGATATCATCAAAATCGTTGATTCATATTGGCGGAAGTGACGAGACTGTAAGTTTTGAATGCCCATATCTTCTAAACATGAATTTTGTCGTTGCTTTGAAGCACACTAGCTTATAGATAACCTTAAGGCTAATATATTCATACTAAAAGCCAAAAAACTTTAATTTTGATTTCATGGGGACTTTAAGGCTGGAATACACTACACGACTTTTAAAATCTGAACAGATTTTTTAAACAATAGGCATCATACACTTACCGACTTTGTGAACAGTGACAGAGGAAAACTGGCCATCATACACTACATGACTGAGGAAAATACACTAGCAGACTTTGAAGTCGTTCCGATCACAACAAGCTCATGCAGAAATGTGGGCCTTGTTGCTAGGAGACGCATAACAAATGAAAACAATATGGGTTCTAAAATCGCTGAAAATATCAAACATGTTTGATATCCTCCGACTGGATGGAATCAAAGTCTGAAGCTAAAAAATCATGTGGTAATTTTCATTTTGGGGTGAACTATCCCTTTAACGGTTGCAATTACTTATTCAAAAGTAGCACCTTCTCAAACACAGCCACTGTCTTTATGAGTGAGTCACTGAATCATTCATTCAACAGATTTGTTCAAAAACACTCATTCATTATTGTGTTGTTTTGAGATACATTTAATTCTCTGCCTCTAGTTGGAACTTTTTTCAATGGTGGAGCAAAAGTACACAAAACAACTAACAATAATGTGTACAACTAAACAATATTTAGTTTTTGTTTATTGAACTGTTTGTTTTAAAGCAATATCGCTGTTGGTTTGAATATTTGCACAGCTCACTCAAAAATGAAAATTCTGTCATTAATTACTTACCCTCATGTAGTTCAAAACCTGTAAGACCTTAATTCATTTTCGAAACTCAAATTAGGATATTTGTAATGAAATCTGTGAGCTTTCTGATCCTGCATAGACGGCGTTGTGGCACTCTCGTGTACGTGCATCGAAGACTGACATTGTTAAAGAAATTGTTAAATAAAGTCGTTATTTTTGTTTTCTTTGTGGACAAAATGTATTAGCTTCATAAAATTGAGGTTGAACCATTGATGTCACATGGACTATTTTAACAATGTCCTTACTACCTTTCTGGGCCTTGAACGTGTCAGTTGTGTTGCTGTCTATGGGTTTGGAACAACATGAAGGTGAATAACCTGGTGAACTAACCCTTTAACCACGCCCCTCAATTTGCTCTGTATAACTTATGAATAAGATTGAAAATCTCTGAAAGTGCATACTGCTTTGTTCTTTATTTTTCGAAATTCCTAAAGCTCACTCACAAACACACCCTCTCACACACACACACACACACACACACACACACACACTGCTGAAGCTGGGCCAAGAATCTGATTAACAAGGTAATGCAAGCAGTGCTCAGCACAGCATCCTTCTCTTTGGTGTCGGATATGGCTTGACTCCAAGTTTAATAGCTGATATTAAAGTTGAGAAGGAATATAATTAAACCAAAAGAGTGCAGGGCTTCTGTCCTGTATAATACATAAAATAAAAAGTATGTTTTCATAGTTCTTTTAAACGCTAGGAAATGTTTAGTGCTATCACTTCCATCTACATTTCAAAGTCATTTTAATGACTTTAAAGCGACATTGTGTTGATTCCAACTGAATTTTCCTTCTTCCTTCCCAACAACACTGATCTTGACCAGACCAGCAAGATGAAGAAGCTGAAGCTGCTGAACTGGACTTGGGGACCAAAATCAAAACCCCTAAAGATGTGATGTTGGAGGAGCTGTCCCTCATGAAGAACAAGGGCTCCAAAATGTTCAAGATGAGGCAGCAGAGGGTGGAGAAATTTATCGTCAGTGACGTGAACCTGGTCAGCAAAAGAGGCATGAGAAAAGCAAAAGCTTTGATAGGAAATAGAGGTTTATAGTGTGACTCAATGATACTAGGATCACAAAAAAAAAAAACCTGATGGCGACATGCAGCCTTCTATAAAGCTGAAAGGATTTGTTTTGCAATAATAAACACCACTGTGCCACTTATTTGCATGGCTGCTTATTATATAAATAAATAAAGTATTAATTTGAGTTGTGAGAAATTAAAATGTTAAACGAGTATACAGTATAACAGAATGATCTTCTTTTTGTTTCTCATGCCTTTGTAGCTAAACCTCCAGAACCTGGCTCCTTCTCTGGGATGTGAAAAGACTACTCCTCCAGAACCAGCTCCCAAACCAGAGCCACCTCAGGGTAAATCTCACTTGACACAAAAATAAAGGTGCTCACAATGCCGTAGAAGATCCTTTTTTGTCTAAATGGTTCCATAAAGAACTTTTAACATCTGAAGAACCTTTCTGTTTCACAAAAGGTTCTTTGTGGCAAAAGAAGGTTCTTTAGATTATAAAAAGGTAAGAAAGAGATGGTTCTTTAAATAACCTTTGACTGAATGGTTATTTGTGGAACCAAAAATGGTTCTGTTATGGCATTGTTGTGAGGAACATTTTAAAGCACCTTTATTTTAAGAAGTGTAGACAAGTTTATGCAACATGTAATGTTTATAACAGCACGGAAAGCATCCTTCTTTCATAACAATTATTTTGTTTTTATGTTCTTCTATAGTAGAGGAAGTAAATGCTGAGGAAGAGAAGGAAAAGAGACGACTTGAGTATGTTAAAACATATGTCTCACCATGGGAACGTGCTATGAAAGGTGACGAGGAACTTAAAGAAACCATGAATTTGAAAATGCCAGGGCCTCAAGTTCACAAGGACCTTCCTAAGTACAAGAGTTTCAACAGGTACCAATATCATTTTTCAAAATCTTACACAGAATTTTAATTTTACACAGAAGCTACTCATTTGCTCTTTACCTTATTGTCTTCTTATTCTTTATGTCAAAAGAACGGCTCTACC
>NC_133382.1:24330044-24350955 GCF_049309525.1 Garra rufa | reverse complement strand
CAATCTGGCTGTGTACTATATTTTATAATGTTTTTTATCTTTGTTCAGCAGATCTGCACATTCTTAAGAGCTGGAATTTCCCACAAATTGAGTTCAAATGATGTTACATTACTATACAGCAAAATACAGCAAAAGTAGTAATATTGTCAAATATTTGCTTTTTATTTGAATATATTTTAAAATGTTATTTATTCCTGTGATCAAAGCTAAATTTTCAGCATTACTCCAGTCTTTAGTGTCACAAGATCCTTCAGAAATTATACTAATATGCTGATTTGCTGTTCAAGAAACATGTATTATTATTATTATTAGTAGTAGTAGTAGATTATTATTAGTAGTAGTATCAATATTTAAAACAGTTGAGTACATTTTTTCAGGATTCTTGAAAGATCAGGAAAGATCCAAAGATCAGCATTTATCTGAAATAAAAAGCTTTTGTAACATTATACACTAGTAATTAATACTTTTATTTAGCAAGTATGCTTTAAATTGATCAAAAGTGATGATAAAGACATTTATCATGTTACAAAAGATTTCCATTTCAGACAAATGCTGTTCTTCTGAACTTTCTATTTATCAAGGAAATTTGAAAAAAGTTATTTCCAACATAATAATAATAATAATAATAATAATAATAATAATAATAATAAATGTTTTTTTTGAGCAGCAAATCAGAATATTAGAATTATTTTTAAGGATTATGTGACTGGAGTGATAAAAATTCAGGTTTGAAATCACAGGAATAAATGACATTTATTTATATTCAAAAATATATTCAAATATAAAACAGTAATTAAATGCAGGCTTGGTGAGCAGAAGAGACTTCTTTAAAAAGCATTAAAAAATCTTACTGTTCAAAAACTTTTGACTGGTAGTGTACATAATAAAAACATAAAATTAAAAATAAAAAATTAAAACAAATGCATAAAAATACATATATAATAAATCTAACATAAAATTACCAAAGCATGAATATTTGCTTATTTTAAACTGATTAGCTATTTATACCGAACCTTTAAAATGGTGATTTTTCCTTGTGCTACCTTTTAGGACTTTCTTTTTACTGTGTTTAACATTTAAAATCATATAATAATAACTAAATGATAGCTTAATTTAGGCTAGATGTGCAACAATTGTTTGGAATGACAAAAATAATTTGAAAACAGAAGATATCGTTTAACTTTATTGTATGTTTAACTTGCTTTGTTTACGTCCAGGGGTAAACAAATAACGTTAACGTTAAGGATGTCCTTTCACAGATACTTTTTTAAAAACGTACAAAATGTACTTACTTTTTATCATTTTAAGTCCTACTTCTACCGAATTCGTGGAAAGAGCCTGTTATTGACCATCAGCCACTCTTTGTTTGCTTTTTGTGTGGTTATTACACAACTGCGAACACGCTAAGATGCTTTATTCAGAATTCATTCACGCCTCTCTACACAAAACCAAAACCGGTTACGTAATGGCATTCTGCCGTACAGTACCAACGAGCTCCAGGAGATGGTAGCAAATCGGTCCTCAATCTGAGGGGAAACCCGTTCTCGCGAGAACTATATATGTAGAGAACCTAACTATCGCGAGATCTTCGCGTATTGGCTGCTGCGCTGGATGGCGCTGGTGGAAATTTGGGAATGTGCGGTCAAGATTTCTCCCGGGTTGAGTTGAGCTCGGACAGGACGCGAGACTGACTGCATCTGTGTGCGAATAGTAAGGTGAGTAAGCACTCTTTAAACTTAATTAACGGTGCTCTCCTCCGGGGAAATTGGATGTAGGTGCAAATCCGAACATGTAAACATCTATTCTGTATAAGTGTAACTTGATGAATTCCAGCAAGCTTGCATTCCAGATGTGTAATGTGATGGGGAATATGCTTAACATCAGCGGATGCGTCTGCCTGGCTTAAGTCAAGGATGCTCTGAACTGGGACTATCCAGAACATTATGTCCATTTTTACAGGTATATTGTGCATTTGGCGTGGTCGTACTCGGCATCTTCAATCTGCAGAATCACTATTGTAGACTTGCACTTGTAATACTTCATGTGACAGTTCTTTACATTTTAAGCGTATGTACAATAATTAATACATCATGCTGAAGTTCAAGTTTTTATTGCCATTTTAAGCTTATGTTTTGTCCTAAGAGTTGGCATCATGTGTTGATAGATCTCAAATTATATTCTGCAGTTTTCATTGACTCGCTGAAGTGGACAGCACATGGTCGATATTGATTTAGTTTTGTGGTCGCATTTAAGTGATTAAAAGGACAGTTCATCTAAAAATCAAAATTCTGTCATCAGTGATTTATGCTAAACCCTCATGTTGCTTCAAACTCATGACTTTCTTTCTTCTGTGGAGCACAAAGGGAGACGTTAGGCAGGATGACAGCCTGTACGGAAAAAAAGATTCAATGAGAGTGAACGGCGACATCTTCTATTGTTTACACGGAAGAACAAAAGTCATACAGGTTTGGAACAGAATGAGTAAATAATGAAAGAATTTTATGGGTGAACTATCCCTTTAAATTCATTTCATCCCTGCGTAAGAGCAGTGGACCTATTAGACAGCATTTTTGGGCATTATATGCATATGCAGTATTCAAGAGCACCGATTCAGCTGACTTAGAAAACACCCATGAAGTCCAACAATGCTGCACGTGCCTTTGAGTTTTGAGACATTGTGTCATCCACAAGTTTCATTACAAATGGTGAACAAGAAGAAATGCACCAGGTTTTCATTCAGTTTTAAATTGTGTTTTTTCCCCCTTTTAATGCTATCCTGGCTTAACTGCATAAATCTTGTGAGATTATGAAATTCCAGTGAATGTTATTTTGTAAATGATCATTTCATGTTATTTAGTGTTCTAAATCCCTTCTCATCATAACATGCCTATTATCAGAGCACTTTTGGGTTCAGTGCGGGGTCGCTTTACTGTGATTTAGACAAAATGCAGTAAAAGTTACTTGGTGTGCATATCATGGAGTTGAAGTCAAAAGGTCATATACACTTTTAATTATTTTACCAAAATAAGAGGAATCATACAAAATGCATGTTATTTTTCTTTTGTATTTATTACTGGCCTGAATAAGATATTTCACATAAAAGACGTTCACTCTACAAGAAAAATAATAGTTGAATTTATAAAAATAACCCCATTCAAAAGTTTACATACACTTGATTCTTAATACTGTGTTGTTACCTGAATGATCCACAGCTGTGTTTTTCTTTTTTTTTAGGGATAGTTGTTTATGAGTCCCTTGTTTGTCCTGAAAAGTTAAACTGTCCGCTGTTCTTCAGAAAAATCCTTCAGGTCCCACAAATATTTTGTTTTTTTCAGCATTTCTGTTTATTTGAACCATTTCCAACAATGACTGTATGGTTTTAAGATCCATCCTTTTACACTGAGGACAACTGAGGGACTCAGCAACTATTACAGAAGGTTCAAATGCTTCAGAAAGAAACACAATGCATTAAGAGCTGGGGGTGAAAACCTTTGAACGGAATGAAGATACATTCTTCTTATTTTGCCTAAATATCATTTTTTTGTTTGTTTAGTACTGCCCTTCAAAAGCTACAGAAGATACTTGCATGTTTCCCAGAAGACAGAATAAGTTACATTTACGCTGATCTTCAAATGAATGCATCATGTGTCCTTCTGAAGCATCGGTGAACGCTTGAATCTTCTGTAATAGTTGCATATGAGTCCCTCAGTTGTCCTCAGTGTGAAAAGATGGATTTCAAAATCGTACAGTCATTGTTGGAAAGGGTTTAAATACTCAAAACAAAAAATTATGAAAAACCAAAGAATCTGTGAGACCTGAAGGATTTTTCTGAAGAACAGCGAGCAGTTTGACTGTTGACTTTTATACATTCAACTATTATTTTCTCTTGTGGACTATATGTAAACGTCTTTTATGTGAAATATCTTATTCAGGACAGTACTAAATAAAACAACAACATGCATTTTGTATAATCCCTCTTATTTTGGTCAAATATTTAACGTTTTGCAGTTTCTGCAATGTGTATGTAAACATTTGACTTCAACTGTATGTGGTTGGTTTTGTAATATTGCATGCATCTTATGAACTGTGAGATCAGATGTCTGATTACTTCTACTATTTTAAAACTGTTAAACTCCACTAATGCTGAATGATAATTATTTCAACTCTAAACGTGTATAATTTTGTCAATAACGGCGGTCGCTGAGAAGAGCTGCTCGGGCCCATTAGGGGGGCCCTGTGCTTTTATGCACTACATGAGTGGCCCTCATGGGGGTCATCAGTCAACAGGCGCTCCGCAGAGAGAAGTGCGTGCGCGGGTGTTGGTAAAAGTCTAGGAAAATGAAATGAGGGGCTCTCTGTGGCGGTGTAACCTTTCTGACTGATTTCATCATGCAGCTCAGGTTGTTCTTACACAACGTGATTGTAAAGCTGTTTTAAACCTCCTCTCTCAGAACGTCACTCTGAGCTTTTACAGCTGGGGGCGGGGGGTTGGAAAAGATTGGATTTTTATCAGCTTGTGCGATTATATTTCTTCTCTAGGGCTGAAATGCTGGGTGGTGTTTGGTTGGTTGTTAATGAGAAGAAACGTGCAGGTTGGCCATAGAGCTGCTTATGCATTCACGATTGTAATGATTATATTCTGCTTCGAAAGAGACAAGTAGAACAGTGCAGCAGGTTTAGACATTGTTTAAACTCTGATGCCCTAAAATTGATCTCATAGTACTTTAACAAATCATCAAATGTTGGATAGAACTGAATACATATGTGACCCTGGACCACAAAACCTTAAGTAGCATGGGTATATTTGTAGCAATAGCCAACAATACATTGTATGGGTCACAATTATAGAATTTTCTTTTCTTTTGTTTTGTGCCAAAAAACACAACACATTTGGTTTTTCGGAAGGTGGACCTTCATCAAACCCGGAACTAATTGAGATATTTGTGCCAGCCTGCTGATTTTCAAATAGTTGTATCTTGGCCCAATATTGTCCTATCCAAACCATACATCAATGTAAAGCTTAGACTGGAACCTTATTGTGAAGTGTTACCGAAAAGCATTTATTTTTTACAAATAAAACAAATAATAGTGTAATAATAATCAAAATATTATATATTAATACGTATATAAATAAAATTACAAGGAAAGGCTGTGTGGTGCTACTTGCGAATGCACCTTTGAAGTTTACTCTGATTTTTGTTGCTTTTTGTTTGTAGATTTGTGACAGATTGATTAACAAGGCAAATTAAAAATGGAAGTTAATTTCAAGAAGGTTGTCAACCCCTGACATAATAGTTTGATGTTTTGAGGCTGCAGTGGAGGTAATTAATTTCTGGAGATGCGTCATCTGCATTTCTCCAGGCAGTTGTAACAAAACACAATTTACATGCATGCCATTCTCATACCCCTTTTTCATATGGCACATACTCCATGTCAAAGTGAGAAAAACAGCACTAAATCTAGACAGAGCTTGAGATGAGATAGTGAAAGCGAGACGGTGACACAGCGTCTTGAGTGCTCTATCTCTCTGTTTTATTTTTCCTCTGCTTGTCCTTGACACCTTGCATTTAGTCTACCCTTGTCTTCTAATGACACATTGTTGGGATGTCAATGCACTTAAATACAAAGTAGTGCTGTGTACTGTCAATGACTTATAAGATTTATTTTATAGACAGGATTATTCATGAGTCAAAAATGGTCTGTTGTAGCCTAGTTCTTTGATTACATAATTACAGTTAATTAACAGAAGTACTTAATGGTATTTTATGTTTATATACAGTATATAAGGTATTTTTCTTTTGATTGTCCAAGTATCTGGTGTTCAGTGAGTTTGATACAAATTTAAACTGCTTTAAAGTGTTATGGCAAGATGGTCTAGCTTAACTGAATTAAAGGGATAGTTTCCCCGAAAATAAAAATTGCTCCATGATTTACTCAAGCTCAAGTTGTCCCAAGTGTATATGACTTTGTTCTTTCAGATAAATAAAAATAGGAGTTATATTAAAAAATGTCCTGGCTCCTTTAAGCTTTATAATGGCCGTTAATGGGTGTTGAGATTTTGAAGTCTAATAAAGTGCATCCATTCATCATAAAAAAGTACTCCACATGGCTCCGGAGGGGTTAATAAAGGCCTTCTTAAGCAAATTGATACGTTCGTGTCAGAGTTTGTGGTCTATCAAATTTTAAATATGGATATTTCTCTTACACAAACACATTGATTCACTTCAAAAAGCCATTTAATATCGTCCTGGAGCCATGTGGAGTTTTTTTTAATGATTTATAAATGCAATTTATTGGACTTCAAAATCTCAACACCCATTCACTGCCATTATAAAGCTTGGAAGAGCCAGTACTTTTTTTAATATACCTCAGATTGTATTCTTCTGAAAGAAGAAATTCATATACACCTAGGACAGATTGAGGGTGAGTAAATAATGGGGTAAGTTTCATTTTTGGGTGAACTACCCCTTTAAAACTTGATTTGGATGTTTGACTTGCCTACCATAGTGCTTTAAAGTAGAACATCTTTAGTCAAATATAAATAGGTCATTCAGATTTTACGCTTTGCACTGTGCAGTTCAGCTGGAAGGCACATTTAATGTTTATCAAATACAGAAGAGGAAGACATAGTCATTTTGAAGGGAAAAGTTGCTTAAAATATTATTAAATTGGCTTTGTTGTCCCAAAAGTTTATTTGGATGTTTAATGTAAAAAATTAAAACTAAAAAAATGGCATATGTTAAAACTGGTAAAAGGCCATCAGTCTCTGTGAATCCTACATGACATTTTCCATTATGCATCAATACTTCATGTTACTACATTAAAAATATACTAATGCTGAAGGAGAAATGCTACTATTTAAAAATTTACTGAATCTCAATGCAAAGTTCTGCCATGAAACTTGCTGCTCAACATTCAAATACTCGGTTAGTGCTTGCTGTAGCAGTTGTAGTGCGCTTCAGAAACCCTCCACCTTCCCCAGCTCCACCTGTATAGATCTGCTATTAGGAGATTTCATGTATGTTATATATAGGGGTTATTTCATATAAGTTATATTATTTAAAATGCTTGCAGCAGCATGTCTGTGGATGTATCTGCAAATTTGTCAGTCAGACTAGAATAATTTATGGTCATATGCGAGCACAAAGCAATTCTCCATTTTGTCCAGGGGAGAGTTTTAATACATTATCAGGAGGGGCCATTTCAGAAACAATGGGAGCCACCTCTGCACCAGACATGTAATTGAACCAGAGTCGGGAGAGCTAAATTGCTTTGGTTATATTCATGAAGTAATAACAGGGTTCTTGTGGTTTGTCTTGACATGCTTGCTTTGCAGAGAAGTTTGAGAGCGTCGAAGACAGCGGGGAGAATGAACTTGGGTCTTCCCCATTGTCGGCTATGTCTATTTGAAGCTCCTCATAACCCACTTACTGAGAAACCACATCCTGCTCCCTATATTAAGTTTTGAAGGAGAGAGCGAGAGAGGATGGGAGAGAAAGTCAGAGTGAGAGCGAGAGAAAGGGACACGATCAGTCCTCTCACACAGGGCTGTGTTGTGTAAGATGTGTCCTCATCATCTCTCTCCTGTTGAGCCTGGGGTGGATCATGTTTTTACCACAACACTCTGGCTTGGGCTTTTGGTTTGTGGTTCACTACAGGATACCAGAGATGGTGTAACTCCACTGTATGTGGTTTGGATGCTGATCATAAGCCTCAGGAGCTTTAGCCAGTTGTATCTAATACGGGATATACAGTATGTGAATGTCTGACCACTTAGCCGATTGGTGTTTATCTCTACATTTTTCAGGTTCAAATTTGACAGACTGCTTCGTCAGTGGATGTTAACCAATGTGTATTTTCTTTTTGAGTAAATAGAATTTTGATTAAATGTTTGAATTAAAAGAAAGAAAAAAATTATGATTGAACCACTGATGTCACATCTATTTTTATCGATGTCTTTACTACCTTTCTGGGCCTTGAATGCTCTCAGATTTCATAAAAAATATCTTAATTTGTGTTCCAAAGATGAAGGTCTTACAGGTTTGGAACAACATGAGGATAAGTAATTAATGACAGAATTTTTGGGTGAGTTATAATGAACAACAAACAATATTAAATGTATTAATTTGTTAACATTAATGCACTGTGAATTAATACAAATGATAATGCAAAACAACAAACAATTGTATTATTAAATAACATGATCAAAGATAAACAAAAGCTGTAAAAACATTGATCAATGTTACTCTATAGCTAATACATTAATTATGTGAACAACTGAAATTATTATAAAGTGTTACTAATTTTTTTCTCATTTGAATTAATTAGTTAATTATTTTTGAAACTTATCAGTATCTGTTAATATTGGATATTCTCACCTTATTGTCATCTGTTAATGGTAATTCTCACCTTCTCACCTATTTTACATACAATTACATTATCTTTGCTGTCATCTAATGTTCACTTACAGTTAAAAAAAACCTGGATTATCCTGTTTAATGTAATTTTTAGCAAATCTCAATAAATACATAAATAAATAAATAAATAAAACTTTTATTTTGGATAAGATTAATCGCTATTAATCATTGCCCAGCATTAATTAATAGCTATATATCAAAATATACATTGTTATTTCATATTGTACATTATAATGTTGTGATGCCTAAATTCAAATTTAAAAGATTGGAATTTGTTTTTGGAGTTTTATTTAAAATATTTGTACACAATAATATACATTTTTAAACTGGTTGTTTATTAGTTATCACCAGTGACATGAAAATAATTATCAGCTATAATTCTGAATCAGCCTAAATTTTAATATTTGGAAATATGTGCATTATATATACACTGTTTTCCAGAGATTGATATCTGCACTGGTCATTAACCTATTAAACGTATATTGTTTAATATATTGAACTATTTTTAAAGGGATAGTTCACCAAAAAATTAAAATTACTCCATGATTTACTCACCCTCAAGCCAACCTTGTTGTATATGACTTTGTTCTTTCAGACAAATACAATCTGACTTATACTAACGCTTCTTTCTACATTCTATATCATTTGCTGGAACGCTAATCTCTTGTGAATGCATGTGCGACAGTTAGCGGAAGCTAGAGATTACAGTTTTAAATATGTTTTATCCCTCTGGAGCCATGTGGAGTACTTTTTATGATGGATGGATTCACTTTATTGGACTTCAAAATATCAACAGCCATTCACAGCATTATAAAGCTGGGAAGAGCCAGGGCTTTTTCAAAAAAATATAACTCCGATTGTATTCGTCTGAAAGGAGAAAGTCATATACACCTAGGATGGCTTGAGAGTGAGTCACTCATGAGATAATTTTCTTTTTTGGGTGAACTATTCCTTTAAATTGACATTAAATCCCATGGCGCAAGAGGCTGAAAAAACACTGACGTGTGACGCAACATGTACGCACACCAACAATAACCCAAAAGCGCAGAGCAGACAAAATGACCGAAATAGCCACCTCTACTATCCAGTGCAGAAAGTCTTCATTTGAGGCTTCTCACTGCACCTGGAGTGATTTTCTAGAGAGCCGAGTGGAGATGCAGTGAGCTCAATGAGAGGTGATGTTGAATGTGTCATTCTGCTGGAGGTGCAGATGCCACCCGCTGAGACTGCCTTTCTAATGACTCTCTCTCACTATCACTGCGTTGACATGGTAACCTGTGTCACTTCAGGGGGTGCGACCTCCCCACTCAATCCATATTCTTTTTCCCATTAGCAGATGCTGGTGGCTTGAAGACGCTCATGTTCACTGCAGGTGAGATATGGCCAAAATGGCTGCTGTCAAGTTCATAGACCTTTGGCCCCGCCCACGACTGCTGACAGACTGTCCCGTATTAGCATATTTCCACCCTCAGCCAGTTGTACGCTGTCCGCCATTTTCTCCACACTTGAGCAGCTGTAGAGACAGCAATGTTTTTTAAGCAATGCAGGTGTTTTGTAGCCTGGAAAAATCCAGACCCTAATCTATTAAGATTATGGGTCTGGGATCGAGCAATGAAAACTGCCTAACTCGAGGGGCGGCACCAAGCATGCATTTGAAACTCTAACTGCACGCAATTGGATAACGCCACGACCAATCACAACAATACACGCTTAGCTACCAGCAGAGCTAAATGATGTTTCATTAACAAAGTTCGGGAGAAGCGCGTCAGATGCTTAGCGTAAACATCACATGTCAATCAGCGCCATAGGTTTAAATACAGCTGACTCACCTCAATTCACTCGATGGTTTATCTGTAAACCTCCACCACCCCATCTCATCACTCCGAGTTCTCACTACTCCTATTGGGGGGTAACGTACTCTGGGTTCGGGCCACTCCCGAGCTCGGAGCCCTTCACCGGACAGCACGCCAAACATGCACTACTATTCTCCGGCTAATTATATGTAAGCGTGAACTCGTGAACTGATAGATTAAACTCTTGCCGTATCCAGTCGGCAAAACAGCAAAAACGTCCTTCTTGCAAAGGAGCGATTCGAGTTTTCGGTTTTCTGTTCCTCTTTTATATGGAAAGCCAAGTCTAACTCGTTCATTGTAGCGGCCAAAGCCGTTTCAAGCAACTTGTTGTTCATCTGTAGCGACAGCGATCTTTCAAAGTTTACTATATCATTCGGACGTCGCAGTGCTGTCATCATCAGTTTAGCTCGCCTCTGGCCCGCCTACATCAGATACACCGATTTGATTGGTTCCCACTATTGCTTACGTATTGCAGTAACCTGCATCATTGCTCGATGCCAGAGTGTCTTGCAGAGACAATTCAAATTGTGCTCTCGCGAGACCTCTGGATTTCCAGGGTAGGTGTTTTGTATTTGGATGTAAAAGTGAACATAAGAGTCTTAATTTTCTCCCGACATCAGAGCCACTGATGATGCAGTGGGTTAGAACGGAGGGGGCGGGGTGAGTAGCAGCTCATTATCATTTAAAGAGACATGCACCGAAATGACTCGCTGTGAACAGAGCTGTTTTTGAAAATGTAAAAAGGGTGTTTGTTTTTCACGACCACTGAGGAGTTTCAGATATTTCATATTTTTTAGACTCATCATACCAACTTGAGGAAAATGGCCATCTGATGTCCCTTTTAAAGGCTAAGGCTAAGCTCAGATGAATGAATTGATGTGTCCTTTAGACTGAGACAAACTAATTCCCTCGTGATAAAGCCTTATTAACAAACTCGGTTTGTCAGAAAGAGCAAACTCACCGCATGACTCGTCAGTTTGATGAGGCATTCATAAAGAAAAGATGACGTCACTGGAGACCAAAAGATCACATGTGTTTCCTGCTGCGAGTATCGCTGATGACATTACGTGTGAAGTTAATTGTCTTAATTTCTCTCCTTATGCAGTTATTAAACCGAATCAGAGCCAGTCAGCTGTCTGCCGGTGTACTTTCTGCTACAGCGAGCGTTTTATTAGAGTTTTTTTCCCTTTCTCTCTTTTGCATGCACACTGGATGGTGGGCTCCCCTGTGAAGCCAGTGAGGGTCAACGCTCATGTAACTGGGTGCACACCGCTTCGGTCGGCGGCATCTCGCTAATGGGTCAAATGCAGGAAGAGAGGGAAATTACACACAGGGAACATTTGCACTTTAATGAATTTTTTTTCTCATTCTGTGCATGAGCAGTGTATTGATTCAGTGCAGGTAGGATGTATGAACTCACAGAAACAGCAAACATATCGACTGGATCACTTTAGACAAAATCAATTTGTGTAATATGACAAGAAAATGAGCAATGTGGCAGATATGCCACGGAGTGAACGCAAAATGAAGCTGATATGATTTCCCTTTTTAAATGACACCAGGACATGATTCCATTGATTTTATTTTTTTTTACTCCCAGCTTTAGTTGATTAATGTGAATGTGAAATCAAAATTGAGGCTGTTTTCTTCTAAATGCATATTCCTTCTTATTGTGATTTTAAAAAAGTAAGTAGTTTGTGTTTGTAATCTTTCATCAAAATGTAGTAAGTGGGCTATCTATTTTAATTCAACAATAGTGGTTAATGTTAAACATTTAATGTTTATTTTTTGTTTTTGCCATCATCTAACTCTCACTTAAACTTTAACTTTAGAAACACTAATTTAACAAAACTGTTGAATGTAATCTACAGCAAATCTCAAAATTAATACAGTTGAGGTCAAAAGTTTACACCCCCCTTTCAGAATCTGCAAAATGTTAATTATTTTACCAAAATAAGAGGGATCATACAAAATGCATGTTATTGTTTATTTAGTACTGCCCCGAATAAGATATTTCACATAAAAGACGTTTACATTTAGTCCACAAGAGAAAATAATAGCTGAATTAGATTAGATAATAGATTCTTAATACTGTGTTGTTACCTGAATGATCCACAGCTGTGTTTTGTTTAGTGATAGTTGTTCATGAGTCTTGTTCTTTGTTTGTCCTGAACAGTTAAACTGCCTGCTGTTTATCAGAAAAATCCTTCAGGTCCCACAAATTATTTGGTTTTCTAGCATTGTTGTATATTTGGACCCAACAATGACTGTATGATTTTGAGATCCATCTATTCACAGTGAGGACAACTGAGGGACTCATATGCAACTAGTAGAGAAGGTTCAAATGCTTCAGAAGGAAACAAGGTGCATTAAGAGCCGGGGGGTGAAAACTTTTGAACAGAATGGAGATGTGTACTTTTTCTTATTTTTCTTTTAGTACTGCTCTTCAGAGGCTACAGAAAAGTTACATGTTTCCCAGAAGACAAATTAAGTTAAATTTACCCTGATCTTCCAATTCAAAAAGTTTTCACTCAGAAGCACAGAAGTTGTGAGTGACAATTTACATTGACTTAAGATAAAAAAAAGCTCAAAGGAAATAAAACCCCCTGAAATGTCTGTTATGTTGTTTTTTTGTTCTGTTCAATTCCATCCTGACTAAGCATGATAAGGTTGTGCCCTTGGGAACTTCATTGCTTTCTAAAAGAACCATCTTTTGCTGTTTAAGTCACTGATTGTAATGAATGTGGATGCTGTTGCCATTGGACACAACTATATACAGTAGGGCTTATAATCAGCATCGTAGCAACTGTGATGGTATGAATATTGGTGGAAGGGATTAGCGCAATTGTAGGCATATGACAGCAGCTGAATAAACACCTATACTCAGATAGGGCCTGTCAGAATGACCAACAATCTCAGTTCACACATCACCTCCCTTCACCCCTGCCAACACATGTGATGCCCAGGAGAGAGAAAAAACATTTTCAATGGCTGTACAGAGCAATACCAAACATGAACTAGGCACCTTTCAATATAAAAGGCATATCAAAGTGACAGATACAGATTTTAGGTGATATGCAGTAAAGCTGTTTATTAGATTGTTGAAATGATCTGATGACCTTTACTGATGCTTGCTTTTGTCAACTTTTGCTATTAGTTTATTGACCAAAATATACTGAAACACTATATATAGGAGCAATGTAGTAGTGTGATATGGCTGTGATATGACTGTATATACACCCATATTGCATGGCTACGAGTGTGATATTGCATTTACACAATAGTTCGACGGCACAGGTGTGTAAAGAAACAATAACAGATTGCCTTTAAAAAACCTTTTTTGTGCAAACTGCTTCCGTCATGGATTTAAATCTCAGTTTGACAGTTTAACAGCTGAGCCCAAGCCTTTGTTACTAATTCAAGAGCGTCACTCATACAAGTAACACTGAGTGGCTTCATTGAAAGCTTATTGTATTATTGTATTAAAAGCTCACTGTATTATGTAGAGTATTATGAAAGGGAGATTGACTGAGTGAGTATGATTACCTGCATCTAATACAGCATTCATTCTTCAGCTCAATCTCATATTTATAATAAAACATTAGTTTGAATTACCGGTAAGGAAAGCGATATCTTACAAGATGTTGAAAGTAAAATAACTTTCTTGTTTACAACAGCATGTTAATCTCTTTCAATATAAAAATCTTTACTGCTGACTCACTCATAAAAACAATCTCTTGTCACCATCTAATTGTGGAATAATGTAACTAAAATCTCCATCACGAACACACGCCGTTTCCCAATACTAAATACTATTATTATTTATGTAAAATATTATTTATTGAATAATATTTAATAAACAGCAACAGCCATCATAAAAGCTGCTAGACAATTCAGTTAAAAGTACAAAGGCAGCGCTCTGATATACAGCATTAAACTTACATAAAATATAACTTGTTGTGATTTTGCCCTCAGTTAAAACTATTTGCTCTGGAACAAACAATAGATTATTGAGACCTAAGACTGCCCATTAGATTTACCCAAAACAAATTATATCTCATGTTTAACCACTATAGAGACATCAGAGTCAGGGGCAAATTCCAGAAGATCTGGCCGAGATGAGGCTGCTCTTGGCGGGTTCACCAGTGCTGAACGGCCGCTGGCGACCTGGAGCTCACATCTCCAAAAATGTTGAATCAAATAGACGTTATCTTTATTAACAAACTGCATATTTCAAGTCTAAACAAGTACATTTTCACCTAAAAACCTCTTAAAACTACATTGCGTGACACAAAAACAGTATTATTTATAAAATTATAGTCGATTTGGGTGTCCAACATGATCCTCGCTATGAAAAATCCCGCAAGAGGAGTGATACAAACGGTCAAATGGTTGGAGTGCTATTATCACTAGAACATTGCACTCCTCTCAGCCAATCAGATTCGAGGACCAGAAATAACTGTTATATATATACACACACTGACTTGGGGTGTGCATCACCAAAGATCTAAAGCATTTGTACTGCCGTCTGTGGGACCAATGTGAAATGGAGGCATGGAGCAGACAATAAATAACCATGATCTGTTGTGTTGCATGAGCCGGTTTTTCTGCAAAGCAAGCAATAGAAAGAGACGGCAAGAAGTCAGAAAGTGCTGGCTGGCGCAGAGCTGTGGAAGGTGTGCATGAGGCGATGGCAGCGTGCCGGGCAGGAAGAGGAGATGAACTTGGCAGGCCAGAGGAGTTACTGGAGAGAAGTGTAGAAATTCAGAGGGATGAGTGCAGCTAGTTGGGCAGGACAGTGAAAAATTAAGGTTTGGGTGAAATGAGGAAAGATTTAACACTTAATCTGGGATCTGCATTTTGCACCATCATACTTACTCTGTATGTATATTATATTTCTATATATGGGATGTGTATATATATATTGCATTTTTTGTGTGTAATGTGTAATTTTAATACTAAATTGATCCAAAATTACAGTAACAACATTTATAATGTTACAAAAAAAATTATATTTCAAATAAATTCATCAAAGAAAATAAAAGTTTTACTGGCGTAATGGCTGCTAAAATTGAGCTTTGCCATCACAGAAATAAATTACATTTTTGTATGTAAATAGACAAATATTTTTAAGAGTATATTTAAAATGTGATAATATTTAACGGTATAATATAATATAAATTTGCATTTATTTATATATTATTTAATATTATATTTTTTTATGTATTCATTTGTTTTTCTCATATCTGGCTCATCTGCTAAATGTGCTTCAGCAGTACATCCCACTGCTACACTCTGATGCTCCCGGCTCTGTCAGGCCAGGCAGACTCGCGTGGCCTAGATATGAACTCATGGCTGAATTAGTGCTATTGTTACATAAGGGAGGAGGAATTAAAAACTGGTTGTTTCATCTCGACCCAACCTTGGACTAGGGGGATACCAAGACCTACGAGTCCCTTCGAAATAAAATAAAAAGCACACCATGTGAAGGAAAATTGTTCCTGTCTTATCTTTATTATTTGTGTAATAATCCCTGTAGTTTGTTCAATTTACATTTACACAGAAATACCTGGGATTCAAAGGTCTTTTTATGTCTTTTTGAGGTGATGTGCTTCACTGTGGTGTTTACAGTAAAAACATTTTCCTTAGATCACGGCTAGCTAAATAAGACTGGACGTGATATTCTCATCCGTGGTGCTGTCAGCATAATATTTATGCTCTCTCCATCCCTCCCTCTTTCCCTCTCAGCTTATTTGCTTCACTCTGACTGTGTCTCATTCGAGTTCCAGTTTCCTTCTGACGTGTATCAGTATATCATGAACATAATTTTGTGCACTAGCGAAGGCCTTGATCCACTAAACATTGGGACACTGATGACTCAATTACCTGCGACATGATTACAAGGTCACAAATGAAAACACAGCAGGTGTTTATTAACAACATCACTGTATATCACGTTGTCGTGTGTCTTTTTTTGGTAGCTGTTAAAGAATACAGTGCCATTATGAAATATGTGCTTGTTTTCAACCTTCATTCTGCCCCTCTGTTTGAAACAAGCTGTTTCAAGGGATGTGTCCTTTAAGGCTTCTGAGTAATCGTCCACTGTTATGATTGGCTAACGTCAGTGCATAGGAAACAGTTTCAACGCCCCCTCGCTATTGCATGTGAGTGTTTTGACAACATAATCAAAATAAAACAGACATTTCCAGACAAAGCATTATGAAATCATTGACTTACCGTTTGTGATGCAGCTGCAGTCAGATCTAGTACCACAACATCTTTTAACAAATGTTTCTTTGTGAACTCTCAATGACACTGTGCCTCGATTACAAAACAACATGCTTTGAATTCGGAACAATCCTCTGACATGATCTGGAATGCCATTAAAAATGTCTCCAAGGCTCGGCCCAATTGGCCTGACAGGGGCACTACAGCGATCAAAAGTACGAAATCGCTTAGAACTCTTTCATCGTTTGTCGTAGGCTCAAGTGTCTTAAACATAAAAGTGGCCATAACTATGCACCCATTTGTCCTATCGACGTGAAAACCTATATGCACATTCCACAAGTGTCTATAAGGACATTTGCGTATCTCAACAAACACGGTCGCCTGCTATCTGCTGTCAATCAAACCATTAGTTAAATGCTTGAGAAGATGCAAAAAACACTGCAGTACAATTATCTTGACTGTATAGGTCAATAATTATCAAACAAAATGTTGAAATGTACCCTTTGGGAAGCTATAACAGGGTTGTTTAGAAAAGGGTCTGTCCAAATATACCCAAAAGCCTATAAAGCCTACACGAAAACTTAACTTCACAAAACCTGGTGACCACATGCAATAGATGAATCATAAATTTTAAAAAACATCTTTACCTGTTTTTGCCAAAAATGCTTTTTGAAATAATTGAATTTGGTTTCAAGCTTGGTAAATAATATGTAATTTTTTTTTTAATGTGCTTAAATGCATTAAAGCACTTGAACTAGGGCTGGGCGATATGGCCAAAAAATAAAATCCCCAATTTTTTCACAAAAAAATTGATCGATTTTTTTTTACCCCCTACTACTTTCAGCATGTAAAGAAACCCTAGCTTTTCCACAATATATATGGGCACCATATATTTTGCAATATACATAGCAACTGCATCAGTGATCGCTTTCCACCAGGCCCCATTCTTATCATACCGCACACAGTAAATGTTTGTAAGACAAATAAATATGAAAATATATATTTTCATGCTTTTCTCTTGCAGTTACATCGCATATAAAAATATAAAATTTTGAATACAGAAATATTAAATGATTTAAATAACTGAAACGATCTGCCAGCAGATGGCGGCAAGACACTGATTTAATTACTGAATCATATCATTCATTTGATTCGTTCGAACCGCTGGTTCATTCAGAATAAAGCAAATTGCTGTGTTTATGAATGGGAAATTGAATCATTTCACTAGATGCGTTTAAAAATGCACGTTCATTCATAAACAAAACACAGCTGTGTTTGAGTGGAGATGCGCAGCGGCTCAGATGTGACTTGTTTCAGACTACTTTTGACGACGAAATAGAGCAAAAGCAGGCAATAGTGTTATGGTCAGACAATCCCTGCTGAAAAAAACAGCATATGCTGGTTAGGTATGTTTTGGTGCTGGGATGCTGGTTTTAGCTGGTTTATGCTGGTCCTTTGCTGGTCTATGCTAGTCATGTTGCTGGTCAAGAACCAGCATAAACCAGCAAAGGGCCAGCATAAACCAGCAAAGGACCAGCATAAACCAGCAAAGGACCAGCATAAACCACCAAAGGAACAGCATAAACCAGCTAAAACCAGCATCCCAGCACCAAAACATACCTAACCAGCATATGCTGTTTTTTTCAGCAGGGATGTAAGTCACTTAATAATAACTTCTTGTTTATTTAACTGTTGTATTAAATTTCATTTACAAACTCCCTTAAAAATGATTAAGCTGTCACTCATCTTGGTTCGCAATATCACAAAGCTCTATTATAATCAACGACGCTCGCTATACTGTACAATCAATCTCTTATTTACACTCTCTCTACACTTTATTTATGAAAGGATTCGTGAGATATGTCCGTGATACATTACGTTGCAAAAAAAAAAAACAACAACGTAGATGTCACGTATCTGGTCTATCCTGTCATCATGAACTCTTGCACCACACTTCATGGACTTCATTCCCCACAAGCCACTGCTCTAATCACTGCATTCACCTGCTCTCACTTTACTGATTACCGCTCACAGCTGCACCTCATCACACTGACTGCATTTAAGCCACTCACACACACAGCCACTTTGCGAAGTCTTATTGTTCTGTATGGTCGTAATTCTGAGCGGTTATTTCTGTGTTGGATTTCCGGTGTATGACTCTGGACTGTGTACCCCGTTGACGATTCCTGCTTCCTGCCATTGCGACCATTCCCTGTCTATCGAACTGTTTCCCGGATTACCTACGTTGTTCCTGTTTTCTGGTGTTTACTCTTGCCTGTCGACACTTCTCAATAAATGCTGCAAATGGATCCGAACGTCTCAGTCTGACTTCCGGTGACAGAAGACTTCGCCATTACAAGGATCCAGCAGCAAGTATGTCATCCGGTTCCAGCACGAACTCCACGGTACAGATCATGCTTCTCAAGCAGGGGGAGCAGACAATTGAGGATTATGTCATGGCTTTCATTGATTTGGCAAATCTGTCTTCGATGGATGAGACGTGCCTCATGATTTTCTTTCGTGGAGGACTCTCAGAGCCATTGGCTTCCAACATGCCAAATTTTGAACTTGGCTGGACTCTGCATCACTACATGGATCTGGCTCTTTTGTTGTGTGGCTCTCCGTTTACGGTGGGTGAGGTAGAGCCACAGCACAAGATGGCAACCGCCTTCTCACAGTCTCCGCCGCCAGAGCGCCCTCCTGTGACCGCTCGCCCAGAGCCTGCTCTTCCAGAATCTCCGCTGGAGACGCCCAGCCCTCCTGAATCTCCGCTGGGGTCGTCCAGTTCTCCAGAGCCCGCTCCTCAAGAGCGTCGTCCAGAGCCCGCTTCACAAGAGCGTCGTCCAGAGCCCGCTCCTCAGCCCAGCCTTCCAGAGACTCCGCTGGTTCCGCCCAGCCTTCCAGAGCCTCCGCTGGTTCCACCCAGCTTTCCAGAGACTCCGCTGGTTCCGCCCAGCCTTCCAGAGACTCCGCTGGTTCCGCCCAGCCTTCCAGAGACTCCGCTGGTTCCGCCCAGCCTTCCAGAGACTCCGCTGGTTCCGCCCAGCCTTCCAGAGACTCCGCTGGTTCCGCCAAGCCTTCCAGAGACTCCGCTGGTTCAGCCCTGCCTTCCAGAGCCTCCGCTGGTTCAGCCCTGCCTTCCAGAGACTCCGCTGGTTCAGCCCAGCCTTCCAGAGCCTCCGCTGGTTCCGCCCAGCCTTCCAGAGACTCCGCTGGTTCCATCCAGTCGTCCTGAGATTCCTGTCTGCCCGGTTCTGGTCACGGAGCTCATGCATGGACTGTTCCCACCCACCCTCCCTGCTGCTCCAGTCCCGCCACCTCTGTCTCCTGACAGTCCCTCTGCTCACCCACATCCCACCTTCGGTGCAGAGGACTTGCCGTGGGACTGCCAGTCTCCATCGGTGTACAGACTGAAGGATCCCTCACCATCACCTCCAGTCTCAGAGTCCTGGACTCCACCTCGGCCCTCCGACCCTGCAGCTCCACCCCGGCTCTGTGCTCCCTCGTCTCCGTTGTCGGCCGTCGGCCCACCAGCTCCTCCGGGCTCCATCGTCTCTCCGGCTCCGCCCCGGTCAGTCGTCGCCCCACCTTCGCCTCTGGACTCTACTCCTCCGGCTGCGCCTCGTCACTCTGTCCTGCCGGCTCTGTGGACCTCCTCCCTCCCGTGGGCACAGCCTCGATCCTCTGTCACTCCGGCTCCGCTGCGTACCTCCGGACCTCCATCTCCGCCGGGGTCGCCAGAGCCTTGGGTTCCGCCTTGGCCCTCCGGATCCTCGGTGTCACCTAGGATCGTCGACTCTCCGGTTCCGCCTCGGGCTCCACCGGCTCCACCTCCGTTGGTCGGCCCCATGCAGGAGCCTACCCTTCCTCCACCATGGCTTCTCCCTCCGTCGGCTCCGCCTCAGTCTGTAGTTCCTGTACCCCTACATGGACCTGGCCCTCCATCCCTCCCCCTGTTCCGCCTCCGCTCCACCACCCTCCAGGTTGTATTAGGTGGTTAGAGCGTCTGGAAGCCGCTCCTTGGGGAGGGGCTCTGTCACGTATCTGGTCTATCCTGTCATCATGAACTCTTGCACCACACTTCATGGACTTCATTCCCCACAAGCCACTGCTCTAATCACTGCATTCACCTGCTCTCACTTTACTGATTACCGCTCACAGCTGCACCTCATCACACTGACTGCATTTAAGCCACTCACACACACAGCCACTTTGCGAAGTCTTATTGTTCTGTATGGTCGTAATTCTGAGCGTTTATTTCTGTGTTGGATTTCCGGTGTATGACTCTGGACTGTGTACCCCGTTGACGATTCCTGCTTCCTGCCATTGCGACCATTCCCTGTCTATCGAACTGTTTCCCGGATTACCTACGTTGTTCCTGTTTTCTGGTGTTTACTCTTGCCGTTTGACCAT